>NC_087452.1:18140293-18440293 GCF_036321535.1 Camelus dromedarius
TGCTTTATTCACCCTGGTTCAGAAGCAGTGGTTTCGCTCCCTCTCTATCTTCTACTGCATTTAATTTCCACCAAATAGCTTTTGACTGACTCGAAGACTTTAAAACTTGTTTTCTCTCTTGAACATATTTCTCCCCTTTCTCTTTTGTGTGCTGAGTAGAAAAATAATATGAGGGTAACTCTTTATGTAACAAGAAATAAAACCTTTCTTAAAATAAGAAAAAGATGTTGCAGTCTAGTTGGAATTTGATAGAAAGAAGTCCTCCCATATTTTGTGAAACAGCTTCTTTGGTAATGTCTCCCGTAGTTTTTAAATCAGTTTGATCAATAGGGTTCAGTCTCAGAGCAAGCTGGGCAAATTTCTTTGAGGCCAAATTGCTGTCAGGACATTAGGTAATTCAAATGTATTTTCCCTGTATGGTCCTTCCTTACAGCGAATGATATGCTGTAGCCACCAGCCATCATAAGGGGCCCGCCCTCTGGGCCAGGCACTCTGCATACAGTGTCTGATCGTCTACACACAGTACGTGCGGTACCACTGGCACATGTACTGTTAGGTGGGTAGCGCTGTTATCCCCATTCTATAGACAGAGAAACCAAGGCAGCACAGGACAATTAAGGAACTCCCTCAAGGCCACCCAGCTAGGATGTTATACAGCTAGAATTTGAACCTCTTGTTTTAAAAGCTTCCCCAATTTAGAGATAGGTTTGTTCTCTAGATTTTAAACTCAAAGAAAGGTAATCAACTATAAGAAAACAGAGGTCTGTCACTGCCTCAGTCTAGTTATACCAAGCAACACGTGGCCAGTCCCCAACGTTCACAGCGCTCAGCAGTGGGGTAGGGGTTTATTCTCCTGTGTCTGACAGTCCTGGCCCCAGAGCTGACGTAACTCTGCAGGCCCGGGGATGGAACGGGCTCAGTGACACAGGTGCCTTTCTTGGAAGGAAACGCTCTGACCCTTTTATTACTGTCCCTGGAAAAGAAGTGATCACCTGCAGTGACGTCTACTTGTAACTCTGGTCCTCACCTGAAGCCAACTGAAGGGGCAGGTCTTTCGTCATGTTCTTAAAGAAACATGCATCAGAATTCTCCCCTGGGAATTTTCACAAACAATAGCCTTCACTCCTTGTGTTGTAGTGTCTAGAAATGGTGGTTAGGAACATACAGAACCCAGTGTGGTAACAAAATTTCAGCTTCCCCTTTGTGTCAGGAGCCTGGAAGAGAGTCATTATGTGAAACCTGAGTATTAAGGCGTTTTTAGGTCATAAAGAGGAATTTGACCAGGGGAGTCCCAGAAAAGCAGGTCTAATTTAATTCTAAATCCCCTGCTCTTAACCACTGCTGTGCTGTGGGCATCTGGCCATTTGCATTTGTCCTCTAGGGCATTATAAGCCTATCTACAGGCAGAAAATCTCAGAAACCTTATATAAAGGCTCCTAACCCCTACTGAGTGGTTACTGGGTGCCAAGAACGGTCAGATGCTCTGTATCTATCCCTGTAAACTGTTAGATGCTCTGGATCCTTACAAATAACCAGCTGCCCAAGCTCACTCACCCAGAGCAGGTCTTGGAAACTCTCACTCCTGCATGTGGTCATTCCACATGCTCTGCCGCCTCCCCAAACAGGCAAGATGTAGAAATCAGAGACAAGAGGGAGTCTTGATTGCCAGGTTCAGTTTCCTGCCAGGGCAGGATGTAATTGCAGGGCTGTCTAGAGGCTATGATAAGCCGATACTAAATTTGCTCTTGGCAGACCGTCTTGGGGCGTGTGGGGGTCTGGCGGAGGAGGGGGAAGTGGGGGCTTAGGTGCAAGGATCCTCTTGTAATCTCTGATCTCCTCTTGTTTGAGCATGAGAGCACTTCCTGAATGCTGGTCTTAAATATTTAATGGTCATTCACATGCGAGACTGGTCTTCAAACGCTCACGCCCAAGACACGATGCAGTGGTCAGAGTGGTTTTGCTGCGTCTGAGCTCCATCTTCATGTCTCTTGTGCACCCAGCTTGAGGCTTGCCCCACAGCGAGGTATTTGGAGGTGATGTGGCTGCTCGTGTAACAGGTACATTTTAAAGGGCTTCTGACGTTTTTCTTAGTGACTGTGCCGTTCACCAACACTGCCTTAGATTGGAAAGGAATTGAGCATCCGTTGAATGGCTTTGTTTTCCTAACTTTAACTCTGTTTCTTTTTCTTTCATTACTGCAGAAGAGAGATACTTAGTTCAGGACATGGGGGAAAATGTGGCGCTTTTACATAAAGTTTCTTTAATTTTAAGTAGGTGCCATTTTCTTTCTTTTGATGTTCTTGTCTGAAAGAAGATTAAATGGGGATATGCTCTTGCTTTTGTTTCTTTTCCTTTTTTTTTTTTCTAACATCCTTCTGTCCTTCTCCCTCCCTCCCTCCCTCCATTCCTCCCTTCCTCTTGCTCCTTTTTTTTCCCCCCCAAAGATTGAAGGGCTCAGTGCTTTGCAGCTAGCCACACAAAGGCAGCTATGAATTTGAGGAGAACTCCACAGTAAGCCCTGCCTTGTTCTCTTCTTTGTTTTCTGGGTGATCGTCACTTTGTCAGGGGACCTCTAACTGGGGAACGTCTCCCTGAAAGGAGAAGCACAGCACACCACCGGCTGGCTCCCTGACACCTACTGTTTGAGCTGCGCTTTGATTTCCCTTCCGTTAGAAGGGCGAGCTAGCCTCTGTCATTTACTTTTCTCTTTCATCTCATCGATCTTGTTTGAGACTCTAGTTTTCCTGAACTATGATTTTCATCCAGCCAGTGCTGGACCTTCAGGTGAAGAGGAAGCTATTTTCCTGAAATCAGGATTTTAGGGAGAGGTTTTCAGTGTGCAACATTGAGAAAATTCTTGCTGGTGTTTTTGTGGGGGTGGGTGCAGGGCATGAATGAGGGTAATTTTAGAGAGGAGTAAGGCTCTCCTTTTTTTCATCCTATTACAAGGGCCGAAGCAGGTAATCTTATCTTGTGCTCAACCTGAAAGTTGGTCAGCTAGCAACTCTTCATTACCCACCTCGTGTGGTGGGAGAGCTATGGCACAGCTCTTGCCCTCAGGGACTATATGTGCTAGTGTGGGAAACAGAGAGTAAACCCATAAGCCAACACAAATGTGAATGTGGAAATAAACACGGAAGGTAACATTAGGTAGAAACTCATGCCATGAAGCAAAACAGTGAGTGGTCGTAGTGATTGTGGGCTGCTGGGACTACAGAAATCCAAGTCTTCTCTTTTGCATTGAACCAAAATGTTGAGAAGGAGGCAGTCCTGCAGCGATCTAGGAGGAAAGTTTTCTAGGTAGAAGGAAGCACCATCATAAATGCCTGAGATAGTAACAAGCCTGGCATGTTTGAGAGACAGGAGCAGTTAAGCTCTGCTGAAAGGTGAGAGGAGCCGGTTTGTGATGCACAGAATCAAGGCATTCCTGAGAAGCAGGAGAACTGAAGCAATGGAACTAATGAAAGGAGACTAAAAAGAGTAGCAGGGGCTGCCTGGCTGCCTAATGCTGAAAACTTCATGCAGCGTATGTTGAAGATATATTTTTTAAATAGCCTTAGTGAGGTATCATTTATGTACCAACATCCCATGAGATATGTTTATTGAATTTAAAACATACAGTTCAATGACTCTTAGTATGTTTACAGAATTGAGCAACCATCACCATAATCTCACTTTAGAACATTTTCATCACCCCTCAAAAGAAACCCTTAACAGTCACTACCCATGCTTCCAATCACCCCACCCCTAGACAACCACCAATCTACTTTTTGTCTGCAGATTCACCCATTCTGGACATTTCATATACACGGGACAGTATAATATGTGCCCTTGTCTGACAGAATGTTTTTGAGGTTCTTCTATGTTATAGCGCTATCCGTATCATTCCTTTCTACTGCTGAATATTATTCCATTATATCAATATACATTTTATCTGTCTATTCATCAGTTGATGGACATTTGAGCTGTTTCCACTTTTTGGCTATTATGAGTAATGCTGCTGTGAATATTTATATGGAAGTTTTGGTGTGGACATATGTTTTCATTTCTCTTGGATGGATACCTAGAGGTAGAATTTCTGGGTCATGTGGTAACTCTGTGTTTAATGTTTTGAGGAACTACCAAATTGTTTTCCATGGTGGCTGCACTATTTTACATTTATCCTTGTCAACACTTGCTATTGTCTATCTTTTTGATTATAGCCGTTCTAGTGGTTGTGAAGTGGTGTCTCATTGGGGTTTTGGTTTGCATTTCCCTATTGACTAATAACGTTGAGCATTTTTGCATGTGCTCATTAGCCATTCACATATTTTCTTTGGAGAAATGTCTGTTCAGATCTTTTGGCTATGTTTTAGATGGTTGTTTGCCTTTTTATTTTTCAGTTATGGAAGTTCTTTTTATATTCTGGAGGTAAGTTCCTTATTAGATATATGATTTGCAGATATTGCCACCAGACAGTGGATTATCTTCTCACTTCCTTGACAACGTCCTTCGAGGCACAAATTTCTTTAATTTTAATGAAGTCTAATTTATTAATCTCTTTTGTTTGTGCTTTTGGTGTCTTATCTAAGAAATCCCAGGGTCACAAAGATTTAATGGTGTGCTTTTTTGAAGAGTTTTATAGTTTGAGCTCTGATACTTAGGTCTGTGGTACACCTTTATGATGAATTTTTGTTTATGCTTTGAGGTAGAGATGTCCAATTTCATTATTTTTCATTTACTTATCCAGTTGTTCTAGTACAGTTTGTTGAAAAGAATATTCTTTCCTTGTTGAATTATGTTGACTCCTTTGTAGAAAATCGATTGACCATGAACATTAGAGATCACTTCTGGGCTCTAAGGAGGATGCATTTTTAATTGACAGCATCTTTCTCACACGGAGTGAAGGCTTCAGAGAGCCTGGCTCTGGTTGGGTAGTAAAGCAACTGTCAGGTGAATTCTGGATTGAAGAGGCCTCATTTTCTCTGGCTATAAAATGAACTTATGAATGAATGCTCTGGTATTATTTACTCATCGTATTGAAAAGATCCTTCAGGCAATTCCCAGACATTTAATAGGGCTTCATCTTAACTATCATCAACAGGGCAGTATCTCTTCTAAATCTCCCTTTCTCTTCTCTTCCCTTCCTTCCTTCCTTCCTTCCTTCCTTCCTTCCTTCCTTCCTTCCTTCCTTCCTTCCTTCCTTCCTTCTTTCCTTCTTTCTTTCTTTCCTTCCTTCCTCTCTCTCCATCCCTCCCTTCCTTTCTTTGTTTCTTCTTTTCCTCCTTTAAAACATAACCTGGGTTGAAGAGATGAGATTTAGTCATGATACAAGGGGAACATTTAAATTAGGTGGTACCTGCAGTGATGGCAATAGACTACAATATATAGGTATTTGAGATCACATAATCACACAAATCCAGGCGAATGATTTTTTAATTTAGCAAGGCTTTTGAAGTAAACTGTGAGAAACATAGACATTGAGCATCGTCGCAAGATTTATGCTTCTTTCTAACACTGTTCCCTTGGGAGGTTTCTCTCTGGACCATCCTTCTGTGAATAATGCTTCAAATCGCATCATCATCCCAGGACAGTGTCCTAAACTTGGGTCCTAAATGTCCTGCCGGATATTTTCACTAGGACTCCTACTAATACTGAAGGTCCCAAACAGAAGAATTACCTTTGATGTTTTAAAAGAGCAAATGCTTTGTCAGTCTTGTAGATTTATCCATTGCCACAGGCGTGTCTCATCCACTAGAGCTCCATTCCTCTTGCCTCCAGGTGATTCTCCTGAAATCGTGCAGTAATCTCTTGACCAGTCTCTTCCCCTACAGTCTTTATCTCTTCCAGATAAGTTCGGTTCATTTTGTTGGAAAAATCTCATTGATTGCATCAGTCTCTGGAGCCCCACATCTTCATTGCCTATAGGATAAAACCTAAACTTCTTGGCTTTATCTTCAAGATCTGTTTCTGTCTGGTCTTTCATTTCTTTCCAAACCTTTTCTCTGACTTCCTCCATCCATGAGTCTCTCTCTTCTTCCAAACCAAGCTGTTCGTTGTTTCCTGAACAAACCTTGAGCCTTCCTGCTTTGGGCTTCATTTACCCCTTGCTTCCCATGTAGTATGTCTGCCACTCTCCCTCCCATCTCCTTAAACAAATCTCCCTTTCTTTCAAGACTCAATATAAATCCTGTTTCTTCTGGTTACTCCAAAGTGAGTGACAGGTTCAAGTCCCAATCCTTAACAGCTTTTTCTGTACTGGAGGTTGCAAACTGTCAATCCGCAGGCCAAATCCAGTTTGTAGATAATGTATTCTTTTATCCACATGGCGTTTTTCTAAAATTTTTCAATTAGTTGCCAACAGTGAAAAACGTGATATATCACATTAAAAAAAGAGAAATCCGATTTCCAGCCAACTTGGAAAAATTCAAAGCAGGGCTCTGTATTCCACGGTGAGGAACTTCATGTGATTGCTCTGTTGAGCTGCCCCCATTTAGCCAAGACGTGTGTGTTTGCACAGCATCACTGCGCTGTGTCTGGTACCAGCCTCCCCATCACTCCTGTAGATCCCTCATCCAGCCCGCATGGGAATCTGCCTGGGCGGCTAATCCTGTAAGGTCTCGTGACTACCTCTTTTGTTATCTTGAATGTTAAATCATTACATTAAAATCCTCCTCCTATGGTGCCTCCCATTAGATCTTGTATGTGCAAGGTACCAAATAAATGCACTAAGGTGATTTTAACCTCCCACTGCTTGCTCAAAATATCCCACCCCTTCCTTGAAAGGATTTCAGGATTTCAGTATTTTTAAAAGACCTGTACCATAAGGAAATAGAAGAGAAATTCAGAAAAGAACCAGAAGCAAAGAAACAAGGAGCATGTAATAAATGTGATTGCCACAATTTCACACGTAAAAGCGAAAGAAAGGTGAGATATCTTTTATGTCAAGGAAAGCCAAATCTGCAAGCTGAACCCAGGAAAGCCTCACTGAACAGTGTACTCATTACATTATTTGTTGGATGTGACTTGTTTTTATTTTTAAATTACATTTTCTTTGAAATAATGTAACCTATTTGGGGCTTTTGATAAGGTCATCGTAATGGAAATTAAATCTATTTTATTTTGGTTGATTTTAAAAATAACTGCACAGGCCCACAGTTGGTTAACATTTATTGCTTTTATTTTTAGGAGTTGGCAAAGAGACTGGTCACTGTTTTTCCACCAGCAGTTTCCAAGGTTTTGTGTCTTCTCTTCTTCATGAAGTTTCCCAGCATGAAATGTACGCAGATGTCCCATTGGTAGCCAGGTCCTCGGACGGTCCCACATTTCCCAGTGTTTTATCATTAATGTGAGATGAGGCAGCTCTACAACCCATTTTAAGTTTCCCATTAGTCAAATACTGAACCTTGTCATACTTCCCTTCTGTCTTGGATGCCACAATATCTTCTTAGACTAAAAATTTTAAGAGGAAATGTCTTTAGGTTTCTAAATTCTGATAATTATTATTATCACCAATGTGAGCATTTTGTAAGGGAAAATGTTGTCTTGAAGGAAAGAAGATGCTCTGAAGACTCATTTTAAAACATGTGAAGCTCTGGCAAAGGTCTCGATACATCAGCACTCTTTGCCACCTAAAACATTTGACTATCACTCCCGTATCGACGTGGGAACACGGGGGTCTCCTTCTGAGCCAGGAATCTCACAGTCAGACCTGCTCAGTGAGTAAAAGAGTATTTCCCATATCTCTGCTGCATCCTGTACCACCACTCTTGATGTTTGTCTTTAAATTTGCTGCCTTTTGTAAACTAAAAAAAAAAAAAAAAAAAATTAAGGTAACTTTAGATGTCTACTATAAAAAGAAGACCAATATTCCTAGCCTAAAATTGAAGATTATTTTGATATTAAATGCAATCAAAACACGCCTTTGTTAATTCAGTTTTCCCTGGGTCCTCCTGCCTTTTCTCTGTGTGGCAGAGGATAGAATTGATTTCATAGAGGTGCTCAATATGTCATAGCACCAAACAGACTCTTTGAGGGAGGGATTAAGAGAAAAGTGAAAAAAAGGGGTAACTCATTGCTCTGGAATGCCATGTTACTTGAGGGGCCCCTCTGGGAATCTGACAAAGTCATCTCAAGCTGTGGCACAAGCCCACACTTTGGCAATCCTGGACCGATTCAGCAATTCCTGCCTCCTCCAACACACTTCAGAAAATGTTGGTGAAAGCTTTGGTCCTTAAGTTAGAGGAGAATTGGCATGAGTGTCTAGAAAAACCTCCACTGTGTGAAATGTCTGAGTGAGGCTTGCTTTTTAAAAAAAGATGTTCTGGCAGTGTCCCAGGTCAGACTGGATTGACTCGGTTTCCTCTCTCTCTCTCTCTCTTTCATTTTTTCCCCCTCTTCCTCCTCTCCCTCTTTCTGCTGCTTTTACTTTCAGGTCCTTCTCACTCCTTATTAGTCATCTTCACAGGACCCGTCACCTGTGGGAGTGTGTTTTTGATGATCAAGTGCAGAAGCAGACACACCGCACTGTCTCCCAGGTCCGACCTGTAATTCCCAGCTTACTCAGTTCTGTGACGTTCTTAAGGCCACAGAACAGCTCTCAGCAACAATGCATGGTTAGGGTATTTTTCAAGTGCTATGCCTCCCTGCAGCTTTCACTGTTCATCCCCTAAGAAAGCAAATGAAAGCCTGAGGAACTTGAACTTGGGCGATGAACGACAGGTCCATAAGAACATTTTGTCATGACCAAAGCAAGTGCATGCATGATCAGCGATTTCTGAAACCCAGGGGGTGAATTGTTTTTGTTTTTGTTTTTGTTTTCCTAGCAGAATTTTAGCTTTTAAAAGGATTTGTTTTGTTTATTCGGTTATCTGTGTCTTTGGCATCACTTTATGGAAGCAGTTTGCATAAAAAAATCTAGTCAGCATTTGCGAGATTTTCTGCTCAATCTTTTGGGAATTGCCCTCCAAAAGCTCTGTCTCCCTGATTTCTGTAAGAGCAATTGTTTTATACACCAGCACCCTGTTCTCTGTTGATGGCTGGTTTGTCCAGGGACTGGCACCAGCTCGGCCAGCTGGAACTCTTTCCCTGGGACCCTTGAACTTGGGACCCTGGAGGTTGAGGTTTTCTCCCCCTGGGGATGGAAGTTGTAAAAGGTGGAGCTTGGGAGTGCTGTGGCCAAGTTTTCCTCTGTATGGAAAAGGTCAGTGAGTCGGAAGATGAAGTTGACTTCAGAGGGCGAGTTAGGCTCTTGTTGGCATTTGAAACCCTGGTTGTGTCCTTGCTGAGCCCTGGCTTCCTCCCTGCCTTTCCTACAGCCTAACTGGTAGGCAAAGTCTCAGAATATCCTTCTCTCAAGTTTCCTTTTCACTTCAGGTGTTTCATGTTGGGATTTATTCATCTGTAACCACAAAAACAGGCCAACTCGGTGACAGGTGACCGTTAGACAATCTGAGTCTCATGCAGTGACCAGCAGTGTTAGGAGCAGAAAAAAATATATATACATAGATACAGGCCAGGAAATTAACATGCAGTACCTTAGACTCTGATCTTCACAACATCATGGGGGTAATAGCCTTTCCCCATTTTACAGATTAGGAAACTGAGACTCTGAAAAGTTAGGAAATTTTCCCAGAGTTCCCCAGTCAGTAAAGGGCAGAATCAGGATTTGAACCTTTGATGGTCTGATTTCAAAGTTTGTTTGTTTTCCCCATCGTAACCTCCCAACTGATATTTCTTTGACTTTCTTACTTGTGTTACTTGTGTTTTGCTGGGAAGGATTGACTAAAGACGCACTAAGCCGATAGGCAATCTCTTCCAGGATTTTGGGACTCACACAGATGGAAGGTACAGATTAAGTTCTCCAAACCCTCCCTTATTTTACAGATTAGGAACTGTGGCCCTAAGGGACAAGAGTACATGTGCAAGGTCACATGGCTATTGTCCAGCAGTCCTGTAACTTGAGTTTGTCTCGTAACACCAAGATGTTTGCTTTTTTGCTTCAAACACATCCTTTCGGTCTCAGCTTAAAAGCAACTTCTTCCACAAAGTCTTTCCAGTCTCTGGATAGATGAATTGCACCTGCTGTACAGGCTTTCCCACCACCCTTTCTTTCTCTGTTCATAGCATTTAATTCCTGGCCTAAGTGCTTCTTCAATAGTCCATCTGCCCCACCAGGTAGTAGCCTCTGTGAAGGCAGGAATCCGATCTTTCTTGCTCATTATTGCCCCTCACATGGTGCATGCTTAATATGCTTAAATGGTGACTGGAATTCATGAATAAGATAGCACATGGATATGCAGCCAGGGCCTAGGGTTTCAGGCAACTGAGCTGTATGATACTGGAATGTATCTTCCAGTTGTAATTCCTTGGTTTTTGCTGTGTTGAACATCTGCCATTGTAATCATACAGGTAGCCTTTAAACTTGTGCTTTGGGGACAGAAATGCTCATAGCAGTACCAGGAACCACGATTCTTTCCTTCTTTATTCTTAACTTCAGTTTGCTAGACGAGTCTCTGTCTCTTGTGCTCAGTAGTTCGTAGCAGGTACATGAGCGAAGACCAGACGGAAGATGAGAAAGCAAGAGGAGAGCAAGCAGTTCTGACCATTGTGTAAATTACTGGTGGACTCTACCATCCTTTGGCAATTGCATTGTAGAGACTCAAGTGAATCTCTAAGTTTTGAATTGTGTAGGCGAGGTGGGAAAAGAAGAAGTTATGTGGGAGGATGGGAGAAAGCTAGGAAGACAAGGTGGCCTAAGAGCTAAAGCTTGAAAGATCAGTCATATTTTGCTGGGGGTGATGAGAGTACGAGTAGCCTTCTCTTACTGAATCTGATAGGTTTCCTCCCTCTTGACTAAACATTGTATAGGATCACTCCTTCAAACCTCTTGCCTAATTTATTTTTTCCACCTAGATTTTCATGTCACATTCAGCAGTGACAAATTTTCATAAATTACATTAGTCATATGAAACTCACCATTAAAAAAAAGTACCCTAAATGCCCATGAAGATGGATTATAAGCCACCCGCAGAATTCTCAACAGGCACAAAAACATAAAGGCGTTGGAGAAAGGGAAATGTACGTGCTCAGATGACTCTAGGGAAGAAGACAGAGATGGCTGGAGAGGCAAAGGCAGTAATGACGCTGTGAAAGCCACACCAGGTATTGTGATTTGTGAGAGAGACTCATACTCCTTCCACGTTCAGAGTAGGGACTGAGACGGGGATCAGGATGTGGGCTTTGCAGATGATGAGACCACAGGGTGGTCCTGAAGCCAGAATGTTCTTTGTTTTGTTCTATGCCATGCCCAGATCTTGACCTTGGAGCCCAGACTTGGAAAGAGCTGATGTGGTATAGTGGATGCTTACCCACTAGCCGTATACAAGATTCCAGCTTGCCTTCCCCACGTGAAGCCCCAGAGTAGGGCAGGGATAACGTGCAGGCTTGCTGTAGGTATGCAACTGAGGAAGAGAAAAGGCCAAAGAGAGCAGTCTGTATATTAATCATTGATCTTCTCCCATTCTTAGGAGGTAAATTACTCCTGGGGGGAGGGGCCAAAGGTTTTTCCTCCAACCTTCATCTCTTTCAGGGGAGGTTCTTTCTTCTCTACTGAGCATTGCAAGGAGTCGAGTTAGTGAGCACCACCCCTCAAATATGGAAGTTAGGTCCCAAATTGTTCTTACTTCTCGAGAATGATATATGCAGAGGGAATTTGCCGAAAATATGATCCTGCAAAGACTGACTTCAAGGCTTGAAAATGGTAACAGAGCCACCAGTATGGATAAAACTCACAGTCCTTTGGCACTTTTCTGCTCCCCATATGCCCAGGGTGGCGGTGCCATGGCCATCTGATCTGTGAGACGTTCTCTTAAAACTCAAGTGGTAATAGGAAATGGAATTTGCAGAATAATCTCTTTCTGTACAAAATCCTTTTCCAAGGAATAGAGCCATTGGAAATGAACAGCCAAACCAAACAATTTATCATCTCCCTGCAAGCCTGTGATGAGCGTGCTCTAGAAAGAAATAAGCATCTTGGCAAAACAATAGACTCCCCTATTCGTGTAAATATGATTTCCATAATGGACTGCATGGTGGTGCCTTCCTGATGTAATTGCAAGACGTCTCCTTGGCTGCACTGAGAAATTTTATTTGCTACCATAAATAATAAGCTTGCTTTCTGCAAAAGTAACCTCTTTGGGGAATTCAGATCAGAAATATTCCCATCACCTTGGAGTCTTTAATGTGTTTTGCAGCTGAGTGTCTTGGGGTGTATTTCAACAAACCTCTGAACTAGATTTTCTGATTCTGTCCCACAGAGAACTGTGCTGTACTGCTGTTAATCTGGAACATTCGCCACATCACAGCAATTTGGTGAAATTATAATTGAAACATGGTACTTGACCCTGAGGGGACCGTGGAGAAAGAGATTGGCTCTGGTGGCTTCTCATGCATCATTTAAAACCTGATGCCACTGAATCAAAGTCTTGCTTATATCTTAACTCTGTAAACCCTTCATTGACAGCCATTTCAGCTGGACTGCAGAATACTGTGCTTCTTGCCAGCTTTGTCATTTTTCTTTATTTGTCTGGCTTTATTTTTCCATAAATTGGATTATCCTGATTAATAATAGGACTGTGAAACAGGAGCTTGTTATGGGATTCTGGTGACTGTCAAACAGAATATAATTAAACCGTGGTTGTGCAGTCTAATTGAGGAAAAGACGTTTGGAATTAAGGGAAATCGGTGAAACTCAGTTATTAATTTCATGTATACAAGGCAATAAACTGGGCTAATATGGGATTACTGATTATTGGCATCCTTCTGAGAGCCACCAAAAAAGAAGGAATGAAAGGGACATATAGCTTTACCTACTTCTAAGTAAATAGCCTCCGTTAAACCTTTGGGAGAGTGAGTGCTTAAGAATATTTCTTTTAAATCTTGTTTACATTCTGAAGTCGTTTTAATTGAAAATGGTCAGTTGAAACAAATCATCCCCACTTCTTCTCTAGCAGAGGCTACTAGTTGAACCCCAATATTTGTTTTTCCTTTTTTTCTAGTAGAAATAGAACTGGATGTATGACCACCCAGAGTAATAACCACACTTCTCAGCCTTTGTCACGGTTGGTTGTTGCCATGTGACTAAGTGCTGGCCAATGAAATGCGATGGGTGTGATTAATTTCTGGATTGCCCCTTACAGGCACTGGGTATCCACATAATCTCTGTCTTCTTCCCAGTGCCTGGAGGGTGTTTGTGCTGGTGGGGGCAAGAGCAGCTGGCTGAGATCAAAAGGCAGAAGCTGCCTGCTAAGGATGCAGGAGAAACTTGGTCTTGATTGTAGAACCTCATTAATCTGTCCAGGACCACCTATGCAAACTCTTCTATGAGAAAGAAATCAACTTTTTTCTGTGTTAAGACACTCGCTTTTAGGCTCTCTTTGTTCCATCATCCACATCTGATTCCTCACTCTGTGATTTTGAAACCAGACTGGACAAGTCATAGGTCTGTATTGATGGCAAAGCTGGATGCTTTCAGCAGCAAATAACAGATACCTGGGTGCACATGGGCACATTTTTCTCTCTGCTTTTGCATCTGTTTGAAATGATCTGTAATTTAAAAACAAAACCTAAAACCTTAAAATAAATAAGTAAATAACCCAGGCAAAGCAACAGAAGAAAAAGTAGCAGGAGAAATGTGGTCTGTTTTCATGTCAGCAGTAACGTTAGCTAACACTTACTGAGCGTTTGCTCTTTGCCAGGAGCTCTGTCTCTCAGTTCAGAATGACTTAGGCCAACAGGAGAATTTATTGGCTGGTGTGATGGACCCTTTCTGAGGCAGCCCTGGGCCCAGGAGAGCGCATCTCTTGGTTGTTCTTTTTTCCGCATTGGCAGGCTCTCTTTGTGCAGGGGCCTTATAGCTCCTGGCTGGCTCCCCCTTCTTCAACGCCCTGGAGGAATAGGAGCTCTCCTGTTAGTTGCAGGAGTAAATCACAGGCTGAGGTCCCATGGATTGAGCGCGGATCCCGTATCTAAACGCGTGATGGGCAGGAGAGCGGGGTGCCCTGAGAGACCAGTCACAGTCTGCCCTGGAGCTGGGGGTAGTCTCAGTCCCTTTTGAACACCATGGCCTAGGAGAGGTTGGGTCTTCTACAGAGAATCAAGGGACTGTGCCAAGGGAAGACAACGTGGATACAGGGCAGGCAAAAGGATGACCATTGTGCTTATATGATCTCCTTTAGGCCTCAGAAAGGCTCTGGGTACATACTGTTATTACCCCCATCTTACAGATGAAAACACTGAGGTTTAAGAGGTCAAGTGCCTTGCCCATGATCATGTAATGGTAATGTAATGTAATGCTCATGGTAGAACTAGGATTGAAACACAGGAAGCTCCCTGGAGGTTGTCTGTGGACAGTTATACACATTGACAAGGCCCTTTGTATACTTTGCCTGAGGATATTCACTCTCCAGCCACAGGAGTGAGCTCCTTTTGACTATGGAACAGGCCAGACTTGCAGGAGGGAGAGTGACCAACTCCAGGCATGACCCTCAACCAACAAGGGATGGGGTCTGTGGAATGAAACTGCAGCTTCCCTGCCCCTCTGTGGGAAAGTTCTAAGGCAGGCTGACACGATCTCTCAGAGGGTTCTCCGTGAGAGGGAGCCCTGGTTATCCACAGCCGTAACCTGTTCACAGACGTACTAGTACTGGCTTCCTTTCCTTGTCTTGCTTCCTTACTCTCCTACCTGTGCTTCCTGAGAGCATCCCCCCCCCCAAACTACTTCTTCCCAAATCCTTGCCTCAGGGTCTGCTTTTGGGGAAACCCAACCTAAAGACATCAACCATCAGCAACATATTATAATGATTAATTGGGATAATATCAGTAAAATCCTCAGAGCAGTGCCTCTTAGAAAGGGCAAAATAAATGGGAGCAATCATTTTGACTACTTTCCCTCAAGGTTGCCTCTGAGCATGATCATGTAATTTATCATCCAGTTTGGACATTTTGGAGAATGAAAAGGGATGATGCTCTGTTAGTTGCTCAGGGAACACAGGATGAAAGCGGGGACTGTCCCTAGGAAACCAGGGTGTGTTGTCACCCGACAGTCAGGACTTTAGTAGAAAAGAGATTCTCTATACAAAGAAAATTCTACCCTCACACTATAAAAACCCTTTGCTGTTTCATAATTTCATAATTTTTTATGTTTCACCCTTTCTGAAGGTGGAGGCTCACCTGTATCGTATCCCTTCAGTCTCTAAATGGGATAATATTAAAGTTCTCATTTGCAAGTTAGCGGTGAAATTGTCACTTACAAAGAACTGACAAGAGATATCACATACTCACAGAAGTGCTTTAGGTCTAAACACAATGAAAAGAACTGTTCAAACTTCTCCTGGTAGAATAGAGAATTGAATTTTGAGAGAGTGAAAACTTCAGATGTAGAAAGCTAATATCCGAATGGGATGCATTTGGAAGAATAAGATAACTGTCTGAATAGTGTTGACTGAGAGTAGCCACTTCTCACAGTGATAATGAGAAATAGAGAATCAAAGCACCAGTAAGGGCTGGAAGAAGCCTTGTAGCGTCTAATCTGGTGGATCCCAAATATAGTTGCCTCACCAGACCATCTGGAGGAACTTCTGTAAATAAGCAGGACACTGGTCCTTACCCAGCGAGGCAGCACCTGGCCGAGAGCAGGGGTCAGCAAGCCACAGCCCCCAGGCAAGCTGGCCAAATCCAGCCATGCTCAGTTGTGTACGTATCACCCATGGCTGCTCTGATTACATAATGGGAGACTTGGGCGCGCACAGTTGCAACAGGGAGCCTATCATCTGCAAAACCTAGAATATTTGCTGTCTCTGGCCCTTTACAGAAAAAGTTTGCCGACTGCTAGCCCAGAGGAATCTGCATTTTAAAAAGCCTCCCTGAAGGTTTCTGGTGCATAACCAGGTTTGGGAATTACTGATGACAGTTTGTGTCTTTCCTTAGTAAAAACAGTAAGCTGAGAGGCCCAGAGAGGTGAAGTGACTTGCCCAAGGTTGCAAAGCCAAGACAAGACTGAGAAACTTCCTACCACAGCACCCTTTCTCCCTTATGATAATCCTAGCTTCTTTAAGAAATGAGCTTCTTCACTCAACCACTGCGACGCTCAGCAATCGGTTCCCTGGCCGGCAACATCTGATGATGAATAATACAGTGAGGAGGCACGGCATCTGGCATCCTAACGGCCCTGCGTGCCAGAACGCCTTCCCTTTGTCATGGCACCATCTGGATAGAAAAACCAAGGAGAATTTCCAACAAATGGCATTTGATAGACATGTGCCATGGAAATCTCTGAAGTGAAAGGCTTGTCAAGAGTGAGAGGGGTCAGGGGAAGGGGAGCAGGGTAGGGTTCAAGTGGTAGAGCACATGCTTAGCTTGCACGGGGTCCTGGGTTCAATCCCCAGTGTCTCCACTAAAAATAAATAAATAAACCTACTTACCTCCTCCCTCCAAAAACAAAACAAAGAGAGTGAGAGGGGTCATGTGTTCTGAAAGTGAAGCATTCATTCATTGGTTCATTCATTCAACGTTGGGTGCTAGACTCTAATCTAAGCACAATCCCCGGCACAGGGAATTTAGTCTCTGTCTTTATGGATCCTGTAATTTGGTAAAGGAGACAAAAAAACAAAAACAAACAAAAAAAAAAACAATAGATAACTAATAAAATAAATAGAGAGGAATTGCCATGTGTGACACAGACAAGACACAATATGACAGTAACACAAGAGGTAACAATTATGGAGTGCCTGTTATACCCCAGACACTTATTTTTTTAATGGAGGTACTGGGGATTGAACTCAGGACCTCTTGCATTTTAAGCATGTGCTCTACCACTGAGCTTACGCACCCCCTCCCCTGCCAGACACTTTTTTACATGTTTTGTATGCACTGACTCATATAATGTTCACAACAGCCCTGTGTTGGTAGCTGCTGTAAAAACCCCCATTTTACAGACTGGGAAACTGAGGCACAGGTTTGTTAATAGGTTGATCCAAGTTCAGCCAGTATTTAAATACACAGTGTAGCTCAACAGCCCTTAACCGCTGTGTTCTATAATCCCCCAAAGGGACACAAACCTAAGAAAGAGTCATTTAAGCTGATCTGGTGTCTTTAGCAATGCCTGGCACATACGTAATGAATACATAATGAATGTATGAATTAATTAATTAATTAAGTTATACATAATATGTCTATATACATACATACATATATCTTTAAGAATTGTATCTGGCATAAAATGAACTGTTGTGAGTCCTGCATTACCCATATTCATTTTTTTTCCCTGAGTGTTTGAGCTATTACCAGCTATTTCAGCCAAAACACTGCTGTGCTCTCGTATGAAAGGTGAAATGCAATAATTAGACAGAGCTCATTAAATCAGTTAAGTGATTCTGAAGTAGGAATCAGAGGACCATAATTTACTAGAATGTTTCAAGTATTAGTATGCAGCGAGAATAATAAAAATAAAAAGTCTTGCAAGATTGCTACAAGGAAAAAGGCAATCAATCATAAGCACAGAAGCACCAAAGACGTGTTTATTGAATTTTCTTAGCTTACAAAACACTGTGGGGAAGTGCACATGTTTAGGGAGAACTCAGCTAATTCACATTCTCAGGGAGTGTGTGTGCCCTAGAGATTTGTAAGGATCAGGTTCTTCTGAGGCTACTTCAGACCAATTTAAAGTGACCGTCTTCGTGAACCTGGTGATGTGGGTCTTTGAAGCAAGTTAGAGTGCTTTTTGTCACCTAGTAGAAGAGCCCAGCTCTCTGCTCTTCCCAATTAAACAAGAAGAGAATTCCCCAGCTGCACTGTCTGACTTGCAAGGATGCTTCTCCAGGCCATGTTTAAACCTTAAGAGCCAACTTTGATCCTTCTGGTAATTAATACCCTGAAGATGTCCAAGCATTTGTTCAGCTGTTGGGATATTTAACCCATGTGAGAGGAAAGGGGAAGATATTTGGTGACCATATCATTTTTCTGAAATCCTCAAACCTTTAACATGTTTGGACAGCCCATCTAGTACTCCCCGCCTTGCTCACTCCTCATGCGTGGACGAAACATCACAGCCCTTCTCCCCTTTTTTGGCTCCCTCCTACTCACAGGCCCAGTTTAAATGCTGCCTTCTCAAAAAACTTACGACTAGGTTAGTGAAAGTTATGACCGTAGGAGTTCAGGACAGGCCTGCCGCACAAAACATGCTGCTTTTGCCATATTGATTATTTTGAGCTTTAGACACTTGAGGGGAAGCAGATGCAGGGAGAGGCTTTCTCTGAACTGCCCTTATCTGTCTAAAGACAGATCCTTCAAGAAGAGCTCAGTTGTCATAAATCTCCTTCCCGGAGTTTCCTCAACCAGGGGAAAAGCTGATTCATCACAGGAGAGAACATCAGGAGTCCACGCTACACTCAGGCAAAAACTTCGTCACAAACTCTCATGTCCCTCATCATACTTCTTTCCTAAAAATCACTTACTCTCCCCTGAGGGGCCTGTAGCCCCTTGCCTTTCCCATATTAAGATGGTATTTAATCCTGAATTCTAAAGCCACCTTTTTGGGTGCTCATTTTTCCCTGGTTATCTCTCACACATAGATGAGCTACATGTTAAATATCTTCTGCTTGTTTTTCTCTTATTAATCTGTCTTTTAGGACAGGCGTCTCAGCTAAAAACTCAGAAGGGTAGAGGGGAAAATATTTTTTCTCCCCGACATTAATCTTTCCCTGTATTTTCCTACACTTCATAGTACAGTTTGCACAGTCACTGTTTCATGTCCATACGTGTAATCTGTGTTTATCTAGCTCACCGTTACGTGCCCAGCATGTGTGTGGCCCAGCGTGGAAGTCCGCTCAGTACGTGTTCAGTGAAGGAACACGTCCGGCAAACTAATGGACTCTGTTTCACACCATGTATGAGAGCTTTCTGGAGCTTTATGGTGTAATTCTTATTCTTGGTTTGTTATCTGCTCATGAATCCTCTTAGTCTGAGTTCCTCTAAAACAGAACCTAAAACAAGACCTTGGGTGCCAGAAGGTAATTTGGGAGATTTCCAAGAAGCAGGAGGGTGGGATGGGGGCTGGTTTGAGAGCAAGGGAAGGAGAGAAAGCCAAGAAAGATGGTCTCTGTGGGCAGCTGGAGCGCATCTCTGCCAGGACCCTGCCTGCGGCCCCGAGGCTGGGGCACATGTCCACTGCTCTCTCATTGCTGAGGGTTGCCCTGGGGGGCTTGCCTTCTCCTGCCCCTGCAGAGGCAGAAAAGCACAGTGGAAGCGTTAGGTGGGAGCTGTCAGCATTGCCAGAAATGTCCACCTCAGCTAAGATTGAAATCATGGAAATGTCCGGCTACTTGGCCAGAAAACCTCTGTTCTTTTTGTTATTGAAGTGAGGTGATGTACAATGTTGCGTTAGTTTTCAGGTGTACAGCAAAGTGATTCAGTTATACATATACATACATATATATATATATATATATATATATTCTTTGTCATATTCTTTTCTATGATAGATTATTACAAGATGTTGAATATAGTTCCCTGTGCTCTACAGTAGGTCCTTGTTGTTTATCTGTTTTCTATATCGTAGTGTGTATCTGTTAATCCCAAATTCCCAAATTATCCCTCCCCTACCGTCTTTCCCCTTTGGTAACAGTAAGTTTGCTTTCCGTGTCTGTGAGTCTCTTTCTGTTTTGTAAATAAGTTCATTTGTATCATTTTTTTTTAGATTCCATATATAAGTGATATCATATGATACTTATCTTTGTCTGACTTACTTCATTTTGTGTGATGGTAATCTCTAGGTCCATTCACGTTGCTGCAAATGGCAGCCTTTTCTAAAAACACTTTATAATCTAGATAGAAACGGTAGGTAAGCTGTGCTTTTGGAAGGCACTAAGTGGATTTAAATAAAAAATTTTTAACATGAAAAAGAAAAAGCATCCAGGCCAGGTTGGGGACCGACATTAATACTTTTCGGAAAAAAAAAAAAAAGTGATCCTAGATATTAATGTCTCTACCTTGGCTGTGTCATCGTTTTACTGAAGTGCAGTTATGATAGCTGTGCGCTGAAGGGGCCCACCCCCGTGACACACACCAGGTAGATGTTCCCTCGCTCACGTGTCAGAGACTGGCACAAACATTGCTGCTGTTTATGTAGATTGGTGTTTTCTTTTCCCCATCTTTCTTTTCAATATCACTTATTTGCTCTTTTTCTGATTATGAAAGTAAAACATATTTATTCTGGAAACTTTAGAAAATACAACAAAGAGCATAGAAGGAAGTCAAAGCCATTTATATTTTCCTTAGTTGGTTGGGTACAGCCATGCTCACTTTTTTGTATATTTCCTTTGGCACTCGATCCATATGTTAGGAAAAAAATCACACCATTTTGTTTATACCGTATTTAAAATTCTCACTTACTGTGGACATTTTTCTATATTGATAAATACAGGTAAACAGTTTCTGCCCTCTTTCGTGTCCACCTCCCTCCATCCTTCCTCCCTCCCTTTCTCCATTCCTTCCTTTCTTTTGCGAAAATAACTCTGACTTTTGTCTGGTTACGAGTAACACATGATCATCGTACAAAATACACACACAGATACACATATACGTGTGTATACGTGGGTGTGTCTGTTAGACCACTCAGACAGAGCTGCTACCATCTAGAGCAGGGGTCAGCTAACTTTTTCTCTAAAGGACCACATGATCTCTGTTCAACAACTCAGCTCTGCGTTCCAGTGCAAAAGCAGCCCTAGAGAATGTGTAAATGAATGAGCATGACTGTGTTCCAATAAAATTTTATTTACAAAACTCAGCAGACAGTCTTGAAACTATAATTTGCTAAGTGTTGATCTATGGGAAAGTACTAATAACATAACTTCCAGAAATACACACCTATTTTTTTTTTTTTTACAAAAATGGAATCATACTACGCAAGCTGTCTTGGATGTGTTTAAATATTTGCTGGCGTCTGTTATGTGCCAGCTCACCTACAGTGGTGCACGCAGCAGTGAACAAGACAAGACGCTCTGTTCTCATGGCGTGTACTGCAGGGGGCACACAGTGAGCATCGTAAGTGCTCTGAAAGTCATGGGGGTCTGTGATAGACAAAAATCTGCATTCTGGTGTATCATAACTTTTGCAACCAAGCCCCTTTTCATGGGCATTTAATTTCTTTAATTGTTTCTGTTGTAAGCTACACTGTCGTGAACATCCTTGGGATTAAATCTTTATGGAAAACCATCATTCTTTACTTAGGCTACATTCCTTAAAATGGAATTCCTGAGTCAAAGGGCATACAAAATTTTTCCCATCTTTTGCTATGTTTTGCCAAAGTACTTTTTTAAAAAACTTACACCAACTTACACTTTCACTTAGGCTAGGCTAGGCTGACCTTTTTTTTCCCCCCTTACTTCCTTTGTGCAGCCAGATTGAGTTTCACGAGTTGACAAAATAAAAGTGGCATAAATCTAAAGCAGGACACAGAAATAAAGAGATAGGGGATCGTCTGTGGGAGAGGAGCCCTGATTCAGATGTTTTGTCTCCAGGGGCTTCCTGTGATCTGCTCCCCATGTAATAGTGAGAAATAAATCTCAAAAGTTCTGTAGAGCTAGCTGACACCAGTTATTAACCGCCTTCACGTGCGCCAGAAACGATGGTAAACCCTTCATGTGCATGGTCTGAATTAAGCCTCAGAACAAAACGGAACTGAGAAACTACGAGTGGCCCGGTGATGGTGGAGCTGGACCAGGACCGGGTCTCTTTGAACTAGAGTAGAAGTCTCACGCTGGCAGCCCCACGGTCTGTTTCCTTGGGGGCTCACACAGTGTGGCCCAGCACAGGGTTTAAAAATTTACTGACAGAGTTCCAAACATTTTAAAACTGGAAAATCTCACATAAAATCTATATTTAAAACATTGGAAAAATTGCAAGATCTAGGCACCCCGGGGTCATACTCCCGCTTGCTGACAGTGGGTGGGGTCGCGGGTGGCTTCTACCCAGGGGACACGCGTTCCGACAATCACATGATTGAGCTAAGATTAGCAACCACTCAGAAACTCATCCCCTTCAAAGCCATCGTAACTTTGTTGCTGGGACGAAGCAGAGATGTTGTGGGGAGAATGCGTGTCCTGCTTCCTCATCACAGTCCACTTCTCGTATTTATTTGCTTGCCTGAGTTTATTGCCCAGATGTTAACTCTGGGATGAGACAGGACTGAGAATAAGGAGGCAGATGTGGGTTCAGCCACCACTGTGACCCCCTACGGGCCCCAGAGAGCAGGATGCTTCACATGCTTACTCAGGTCAGGCACTACAGCGTGTAGCATGACTTGGTTTCTGGGCGTCAGCCTCTCTCTCCTTCCGTCCATCTTTCTCATTTGTGCCTTATTCATCACCTGAATTCCTTTTTAATGCGTGTCATCACAAGCTTCTTGGCCACATGGGTCTCCTTACTCCATCTTACCTTAGAAAATGAACTTAGAACCTGCACCCAAGGGGCCAGACCTCTGTCTCCTCCTTTTCTTAGTACCTCTTTGCCAAATGCTGTGCCCCACAGCTGGGCCGTGTACGCATCTCTCCCCAGCTCGGAGCTCGTGCACCCACTGGTTTCCTGCTGGGAATGATTCTGGCATTTGTGGCTAGAGGGCAGATGGGGGCTCTGACAGACCTAGTGGCTTTGGGAGGCAGAGCTTCGCTCTCTCAAGTCTTCACCCTGTGTTTTGTTTATGTAGAGCCGTATAGTGCAAGGAAATCACTCTTCCGTATATGTGCTCCCCGTATACCAGGCACCACGCCAAGGAAGGGGGCACCAGGAAGGAAAGGACAATGTGGGGGGTCCAGAGGTGCCAGCAAAGAGTAAAGACCAAATCCAAGTGTGGCATCTGCACAAGCAGAGACTAGATTCAGAAACACCTTGGGGCAGAACGAGCCATGTTAAAGAGACTTCTAAAAGGTGCTACAACCGAAGCCTTCCTGCCAGGAGAGAGCTCTTAAAAACACCGAGTCAGGTCTTTCAACACTCGTCTCATGCAAACCCCACTTCCTTCATAAGCCCTGACTGCTTCTGTCTTCAGCACACCCTCCCATCTCCAGACTTCTGGAACTGTGCAGTCCAGTACAAAAACCATCAGCCACATGGCCCTCCTGAGCATCTGAAATGTGGCGAGGCTGAATTCAAATGTAATGTCCATTATAAAATGTACACAGGGCTTGAAGGCTTAGTACACACACACACAAAATAGAATGTAAACTATGGCATTGAGGAACTCCTATTGCTTACATGTTGAAATGACGATATTTGGCTGTATTGGGTTAAATATATTAGTCTGTCTTTTTGCTTGCTTCTTTTTACTTTTATTAATGTGGCTACTAGAAAGTTAAAAATTACATATGTGCCTCTCATTTGTGGCTCAAGGGAGGGTCCCAGTGTAGAGCCACATCAAATAGAGCCAGCCACATCAAATGCACTCCTTTATGACTTTGCTGTGTGTTTGTTATATGTACATACGTGTGTGCATGTGCATGCATGTAGGTATGTTCCATATTCTCAGTCTCTAACTAGGTATAAGACAGGACGAATGTCTTGTTTCTCTGTGTTTCCTCACTCTCTTCCCAGCGCAGGTGCCCCTTTTGCTGTTAGAGATCCAGCGTGTGTTTGATAATGATCCTTTCATTCATTTGACAAATATGTGTTGAACCAGACTCTGTTCCAGGCTCCCCTGGGAACCTAAGAAACTTTAACTCAGTAGCTGGCATAGATAAAAGAAGGAAGGAATCACTGACTTTGTTTCACAGATCAGGAAGTTGGGGTGGAAAGTTTAAGTGATTGGCTCAATGTCACCCACTAGGTAAGTGGCAGGAAACAGGATTCCCACACTTTTTTTTTGTCTGGGCCAAATCATGTGCCCTTTCCACCTCAGCATGCTGTGACCCTTTTAAGGGTTCTTCAGCCCAGCCCAGTTGCTCCCTAAATCCTGTCTTGTTTGTATATACGCACTTGTTACCTTGTTTGCCAAGAGTCCATCTTTCCCAATAGGCTTCACAGGCGGACAGAAACCATTTATCTGCTGATCCCTCTTGTGTCCCCGGTGCCCCACACATGCCCAACACCTAGTAAGCACTTAGTAGACGTCTGTTGAAGATATTTAGTAATAAACGATGGTGCCTTCTTCCTCCCACTGTTGTAAAATTCATGTTGAATTCCATTTTCCTGGAGAGGATACAAATTGGAATAAAACTCTATAGCTGTTTTCTCAACAACTGTCATATTGTAAGCATTCGTTTTCATTTAGCGCTCCATAAGGCGAAAAAAGAAATCCATTTAGAATCCGGGGAAGAAGTCATTCTCTTTCCCTGCTGCTCTCTGTGCGTTATGTTAGCTCACCAGCATGATAAAACCAACCACCTGTCTTTTGTCAGGGTAGACTGTGCATCTTCCTAACAGCTGTGTGCCAGCTGTTGCCAGGGCCCTGGTACAAACCTAAGACTGGGGGAGTTTTTAAAATTATTTTGGTGTAGCTTATTTATCACGGAAGTATCTGAATGGATTGTACATGCCAGGACTACCTACCTCATGGTTGTAAGACAGGAAACCATCCTGCCCACCAGAGAAGAAAAGTAGCCAGGCAGGGAGAGAGGAACACGGAGCTCCAGACCCCAAGGAGTGGTTACTGCTCTCAGCTATGTCATCACTGCCTCTGTAACCCTGAGTGAGCCTGGTGTGGAAAGGTCATTGTAGCCCTTCCGGTTCCTGGCAGCCCTGAGGTGCAGAGCTCTGAAGGGACCGAGACTTGGAGGGAACTGGCCAGTGGCCGTGTTCTTTCTGAAGCTCCACTAGGGGTCGTCATCTGGGCTTCATGGGGAAGGGGACTGTAGCCTTGTTTCTTGGGACGTTACCCAGAGCTCTGAGACAGTGGCTGGGCTGTGGGCATTTCTTCTTAGTGGTTAGAACCCCAGTATGTGGCTCTCCAGCCAACTGTTTAAATTTGGATATCTCTGGGCTAGTGTGGTTTCGTGGAGAAGGCCACTGGAGAATGACTTTTCCTGGCAGATGTACTAGTAGGTGAAATAAAGCCACAGAACTAGTTTATTCTCTTTAAATAATAAAACTGTTTGTATAGATGAATGTCCGAAAGGATATAATGACGATGGTTCGTGTTCATTGAGTGTCTACTAACTACCAGGCACTGTGTGAAATGCTTTGCAAATTCCATCCCACTTCATTCTCACAACAGCACTTAGAGATCAGTGTCCCTATCATCCCCATTTTACTGACAAGGAAACTGAGGCTGAAGGAAGTTTAGTAACTTTCCCATGGTCAGATTCTTGTCAAGCACATAAGCCAGGATAAGAAGCCAAGTGTATGACTTAAAAAGCAGCCCTCTTAAGAGAGAGGGACATGTTAAAATGCTACCTCAAGGAATCAAACAGATAAATCCAGAATTTTGGACATTCTATAGGACAGTTGCCCTGGTTTATTCCACAAGTCAAGGGCATGGTGTTGGGGAAGGAGAGAATTAAGAAACATAACAAGTAAATGTGATTTATGGACCTTGTTTGGATTGTGATTCAAAGATACCAACTGTAAAAAGAGATTTTATTTTATTTTCTGTTGAAGTACAGTCAGTTACAATGTATCAATTTCTGGTGTACAGCATAATGTCCCAGTCATGCATATATATATACATATGTTCGTTTCCATATTCTTTCTCATTGAAGGTTATTACAAGATACTGATAGTTTCCTGTGCTATACAGAAGAAATTTGTTTTTTTTAATCCATTTTTATATGTAGAATTTAACTTTGCAAACCAAAGAGACTTTTGAATCATGGAAATTTGATCACAGACTAAATGTGAGATGATACCAAAGAATTATTGTTAATTTTGTTAAATATGATAATGGCCTAATGATTACATGAAAAAGTATCCATATTTTCTAGGAATGCATATTGAAGCATGGGGGGTGGTAAATGATATTTTTTCTTACATTTGATTTAAATTGTTTTGGCAAAGAAAAGCAAAAAAGGAATAGATGATACAAGCTCAAAATGTGGATAATTGTTGAATGTCAGTGATTTGGATTTGGGGGTTCATTATCTGTTGTCTCTGTTTTTGTGTGTGTTTAAAATTTTTCATTAGAAAGGGAAGAGAATAGAAACAACAAAACCCAATGCAGCCCTCTTAGCTTCTGCATCAATCTGCCCCGCCCAAAGTTTGCTAGCCATTATCTCAGAGCCTTAGGATGAGAGGTGATTCAGCAATTTTTTTTCTTTGTGCTTTTCTAAGTTTTCAAAATGTTCTGCATCAGACCTGGGTAACTATTGAAAATAGGGAGAAAAGTCTTAAAAAGAAAATAAATAACAAGACGGTGAATCTGGAGTCTTGAGTCAGAAGATCTGAATTTAATACCCAGCTGTTTTTAGTAGCTGGTGTGACCTTAGGCTGGCCATTACACTTGTCTCTGCTGTGGTTTCCTTTTCTGTAAATTGTGGTCGCTGGACTGAAAGATCTGTAAGATTCCTTCTAAGTTGAAAGTCATATACATTTATTTGGGCAGAGGTTAGTGGGTAGTATCTAGTTGATGCATTCATCAGTTTTTTATCCTCTTGGGAGGTGATGATTATTTAAGAGTTAGAAACTCTTTGGGGACCACGTGTTATAAAAAAATTCACAGTGGTTCTTGTGTGAGTGCTCTAGAAACAAAATAAGCTCACTTTTATTAGAGCCATGAGTTTCTCAAAACAAATGTGTTAGAACGCGATCTTGGTTGTCATCATGGAAGTCTTCCTTTCGAGCTTGGCCGTTTCTGTATCATCCATTTCTATCATCAGTGTCTGTCTGGTTGTCTAGTTTAAATTTAGTGGTTTTGTGGTGCTGAAGTTATGATAGGAATGTTAGAGTTAAAATTCATGGTTTTTATTAATTTGGTTGCATTTATAGATCTTGAGAGGCCTTGGGGTGATAAAAATCTGAGTTATACATTGCATTAAGCAGAGTTATATAAAGCCTGTTGAATATTAATTTTGTAATGATTCACCTTACAGTTTTACAAGACTAGATATAAAAAGATACTGTGAGTAATTGAGCTCATGGTCTATAAAATGAAGACTAGGGAAGAAGGTATAATTGGAAGTGAAGAGAGCAAAGCTTTTTCCTTCTCTGCTAAGAGCAAGTTAATTCAATCCCAGACCCTTCCTGCAAATTCAGGCCCCCTAGTTTCTTAGAGCATTAAATGAATACATAGTAAAAAATACAAAGCTAATAAAATGTGGATATTCTCAACCATATTGCTGTTTTCATTATTTTTAGTTTAGCCTGTAAATAAACGTGATCTTTATAATCTGAATATTTTATAAGTCATTTTCCAGGTTATATGTTTCAAAAATTGTTTCTAAAATAAAGCAAGTTCTTGCATAAGAGAAGTGAAATCACTTACATCTCTTACCTCTCAAATTGCTCTTTGCAGAAGTTACACAGATGGGCAATAAGCATGTTAAAAAATGCTCAGCATTGTTAGTAGCCTCAAGGAAATGCACATTCAAACCACAATAAGATACCACCTCATACCTTTTAAAATGGCTAAAATTAAAAGACTGACAATACCAAGTGTCAGTGAGGACATGGAGCAACTGAAACTTTCATACACTGCTGGTAGGAATATAAAGTGATAAATCCACTTTGGAACACAGTTTTTAGTTTTTATTAAATTGAAAGTACCCTTATCATAGGACCTAGCCATTCCACTCCAAGATATTCATAGAAAAGAAATGAAAATATATGTCCAGGCAAAGATTTGTACTGAAATGTTCCTGTAGCTGCATTAACAATAACCCCTAATATGAACCAATCCGAATATCCATCAGCAATTACCGGTAAGGGGTTAATATCCAAAATATGGAAACAGCTCGTATAACCCAACAGCAGAAAAACAACCTGATTTAAAAATTGGCAGAAGACCTGAATAGGCATTTTTCCAAAGAAGATGTACAGATGGCCAACAGGCACATGAAAAGATGCTCAACATGGTTAACCGTCAGAAAAATGTTAATTGAAACCACAATGAGATACCACCTCACACTTGTTAGAATGGCTGTTATCAAAATGATCACAAATAACAAATGTTGGCAAGAATGTGGAGAAAAAAGAACCCTCATACTCTGTTGGTGGGAATGTAGATTGGTACAGCCACTATGGAAAACAGTGCAGAGGGTTCTCAAAAAATGAAAAATGGGGCTACCATATGACCCAGCAGTTCCACTCTTGGGTTTATATCCAAATAAAATGAAAACACCGATTCAAAAAAATGCAGTCACCCCAGTGTTCATAGCAGCATTATTTATTTAGTTGTCAATATATGAATGCAACCGAGGTGTCCATCAACAGATGAGTGGGTAAAGAAGATGTGATATATATAATACATATATACATACACATACACACACACACACACACACACACACACACAATGGAATACTACTCAGCCATAAAAAGAATGAAATTTTGCCATTTGCAACTACTTAGATGGCCTTGGAGGGCATTATGCTAAGTGAAATAAGTCATACAGAGAAAGACAAATACTGTATGATATCACTTACATGTGAAATTGAAAAATACAGCAAACTAGTGGATAATAACAAAAAAAGAAACAGACTCACAGATATAGAGAACAAACTAGTGGTTACCAGTGGAGAGAGCAGTGGGGAGTGGCAAGTTAAGGGTAGGGGCTTAAGAGGTGCAAACTATTGTGTATAAAATAAATAAGCTACAAGAATATATTGTACACACAGGGAATATAGCCAATATTTTATAATAACTATAAATGGAATATAACCTTTAAAAATTGTGACTCACTCTTATGTACGGCTGAAACTTACATAATTATGTATTAACTGTACCTCAAAAAACAAAAAAACCCATCAGCAGATGAACAGGTAAACAAATTGGGGTCTAGTCATACAACAGGATACTGAAAAATAAAACAAAACAACAAAAAAGAACAAGCTACTAATATGTGTGATAACATGGATAGATCTCGAAGATATTTTGCTGAGTCAAAGAAACCAGATGCAAAAAAATTATATATATTCAGATTGCACGATTTCATTGGTATGAACTTCTGGAAAAGGCACATCAATATATAGTGACCAAATGCAGATCAGTGGCTTCCTGGGGCAGAGGTAGGAGGTAAGAGGGGGACGAGGGTATGAAGGGACATGAAGGAACTTTTCAGGGGATGAAATGCTCTATACCCTGATTGTGGTGGGAGGAACAGCAGTATATATATTTGTCAAAATCCAATGAACTGAACACTTAAAATGGGAGTATTTTATTGTATTGAAATTATACCTCAGAAAAGTTGATTTTAAAAATGCCTTCTGCAGTCTCTCTCTGGTTGGTTCATTATCATCTCTAGACGGTGACCTAAGATCATAATTCTAAATCAGGTTTTGGTATTTACTCATCTTGGGATCATGAGTCTCATGCTTGCAAATATAAAATAGATTTAATAACTACATTTGGCTAACCTTTTGGAATTGCCCTGAGAAACAAAAAGGTGATGAATGTGTAAAAGTGATTTTGGAATGATGGTACTAGGCAGAAAATTGGCTGTGACTACCACTCTGTAGTTCACTCTGCAAGTCAGAGTGAAATTACCTTGAAATGGGGCCTATTTAATATTTCAGTTAGTTGATCATCTTATCTGGGTCCCAGATGAACTCTCCCCATGTTGAACGCCTGGCTAGAGCCCAGAGAACCCTAGCAAATTTCCTGAGCACTTTAAAAATATCTGCCCGCCTCAGTCCACGTGATATAAATGATCAACTCACTCAGACTCCGAGCCCGTCACTTCCAGCAGTGACAGTCTGCATATTTGTTCCCCCAAGTCAAGACACACTGTACAGCTGCTCTTAGCTTGTCAACCAGGTTAAAGTTTCATTTGACATCTTCGAAGAATCTTCTGTTTCCAGAGCAATGAGCTCTGCTTTGGAGACTTAACCTAGTTTGGGGAGTACAGTGAAGATTATTATAGAGAAAGAGATGTCTCTTCTGCAAATAAACATCTTGTCTTCACAGTGAGGAATTGCATTTGACTCTGCGTGGACAGGGAGCATTCCTGTCCATTCCAAAAGCTGGGCCCCGATTTAATCTGAAACAACACACACATTCATTTGACAAAAAGTCACCAAGTATCTACTCTGTGCATTACCTAAGTAAGCAGTGGGGACAGCAAGTAAGAAGGGGCTTGACACAGGAAGGAAGAAAAAGGAGGCTCATGTGAGATACACTGAGAGTGGGGGGAAGATTGTCATAAAACGAAGTCTGAGAGGTGATGAGGGGATGGAGTTGATGTTTTATTCCTTGAAAATAAGAAGACACTGAAGAGTTTTAAGCAGAGGAGAGAAGTTACCTGATACATAGATACATACAGCCACCATGTGAAGAAGAGATTGACGCAGGGGTCAAGTGAGGAAGTTAGTAAGAAGGCTGTGAAAGTGGTGTAAGGGCAAGATGATAGTGGCTTGAACTAGGAATGGCACTGGATAAAAGGAGATACGAACAAACAGAGGGGGCGTGTTTTAGAGGCAGTGCGGCTAGGATTTGATGAATGGGAAATAGGATGATGAAGGAAAAGAATGCATCGTTTAGTGGCCTGAGCAACCAAGAGGTGATGGGAGTCTTTCTTAGGAGACCACCTGGCGTGCTTGGTTAGGGTGTCTGCCTTCTTGGTCCTCCGTTAGAGCAGTGACCAAATTGCTCTGATGCCCGGAACGGCAGTAAGTATTTGTAAATATCCTGTGATGGGAATGCTGATTGTAAAGACCATATCATCTCCCTTCTGTGCTTCTCTAGACATGCTAATAAGTGGGTGCTGAAAATGTCGTGATCTTTTAATCACAGCCTTCTTTTCATAAAGCCATTTTCAGCAGACACCAGTTCAGGGCAAGAGCCAAACCCTCTCTGGCTGCTGTTGTTTGTTGCTGGTGTGTCACTATTCACAGCATGCACCATGCAGGGGGTGGCCTCTGAGGAATTTACTTTTGCTTTGGGAGACTTTTGGGAAGGTTGCCTATTTTTGTTGATGATGGCTTGGGAATTACTTTGTCAGGAATTTTGAAGCCCAGACGTCTAAAAAAAATTACAAGACAGTATTAAATATTTAAGTATGCTAATTTCTTTATGTGGTATGAGATTTTGGCTGAGATTGGATCTTTGGGCTGTTGAGTTCCGTGTTTACCGTCTTGTATAGTCATAGATCCAATTTTGCCTATTAAAGCAAATTCTAAATTTCTTTCAGTCTGTTGGATTAGCATGTGTTGAGATCTTGTATCTTTTATATTCACAGGGAGTACAGTAGTGAGCTTAGCTCTGAACTGGAAACATCTTAGCTTGTGAAAGTCATGTTCGAGTAACAATGAGAAATATCTTTTAAAATGTTTTGGGATCATTTTCTTTTCCATTATAAAAATAATATAAGCTCATCGTAAAAAAATTGGGAGGTACACAGTGAAAAATCTACCTAAGTCCAATCACAAAGATATCCACGTGACCTTAAAGTTTCTCACAAAATGGAAGAGCTGGAAGGGGCTTGTTTGGATACTTACAGCTTCTCATTTTGCCTGTGCAGAAGCTGAGGCCCAGGGCGGCATGGAGTCTAGAACCCAGGTTTCCTCACTACTACTCTTGAGCTGCTTCCCTGACTGTTTATATGGCTTCATAAGTGCTTCAGATTCTTGGGGTCTCAGCGGAGGGTGAGAGGATCTGCTCCACCCTATTCTAGAATTAGATGGCCTGTGACCTAGCTTGTCACTGAGCAGACATGTGGCTCCATCTGCCCCCTGGTGTTCGGGGGCTGAATGGTCTTTCTTTTTGTTTCTTCCCTTGTGATCCTTTTTTTTTTTTTTTTTTTTTTTCAGTTTTTTTTATTGAAGTGTAGTTGATTTACAATGTTACTTTCAGGTGTACAGCAAAGTGATTCAGTTATACATATACATACATATATATTTTTTCTTTTCAGATTCTTTTCCATTACATGTTATTACAAGGTATTGAATATAGTTCCCTGTGCTCCACAGTAGGTCCTTGTTGTTTATCTATTTTATATACGGTAGTGTGTATCTACTAATTCCAAACTCCTAGTTTATCCCTCTCTTGCCCTTTCCCCTTTGGTAACCATAATTTGTTTTCTATGTTCATGAATCTGTTTTTGGTTTGTAAATAGAATTCCTTGGCATTCTTAAATAAGGATGGTATTAAATCACATTGACCTAGGTGAGTATTTCTCAAAGAATGGTTTTTAGACCACCCATATCAGAATTATCTAGGGTGCTTGTTGAAAATAAAGACTCCTGTGCCCCAACCTAGGTTGGTGGAATCACAACTTCTAGGGGTGGGACTGGGAATCTGACTTAAACTCAGATCCCAAAGATGACACTTAAGAATGACAAGGTTAGTGGATTTCACTAGATCAAAATGTATAACTTCTACACTAAATAGCACCATAAAATTAAAAGATAAGCAACAAACTCAAAGAAGATATTTTCAACCCCAAATAACTGGGAAAAAAAAAAGCTAAGTTTCTAGACTCTCTAGCAAACTCCTACAAATTGATAAGGAAAACTCAAACTACCCACTAGGAAAAAATGGGCAGCTTATTAACAGGCATTTCCCTAAGGGTGGGGGGACAGGAGTTTGTCACACTATCCTTTGTGTATTGCTGTGTTTTTACCCCGTCCTTGGGCTGCAGAATAGAGAGTGGGTGGGGTGGGAGGAAGGATGAGTGTGGGGATGTGGAGCAGTGCTGGGAGCAGTGAGCACCCCAGCTTCCCTGCTGATACTGCTTTTTTTTTTTTAGAATCAGACTGTTTATTATAGCTTTCCTAGTAAGTCAGATTTTCATGTATTTATACAATAATAATAGATCATATAACTTATAGTTATTTGGGTATTTACTGCGTGCCAGACATGCATGATTTACACACATCATTTCACTGAATTCTCAGCAACAACCCTAAGAGCTGGTGCCTTTGTTTGGGTTTCCCCCCAGAGGAGAACTTGAAGGATTTGGAAGAGTCATTTATTTGAGAATTTAGAGCAGGAACATAGTGAAGGATTGGGAAAGGGACTTGGGAAAGGGAGGAAATCTAATAAAGGATGCTATGATGGGCTGGTTATCACTGGGCGTAACTGGATCTCAACTTTTACTGGTTTGGCTGAGTGTCAGTTAGGAGGTGTCTTGATTTCTGATTCGCATCCCAAACCTATAGTTATAGAAAATAATTTGTCTGACCTGGTTTCTTTCTTGGAAACCCATTTTATACGATTATATATATATTTTTTAATTGATGTACAATATTATGTAAGTTTCACGTGTACAACATTGTGATTCACAATTTTTAAAGGTTATATTCCCTTTGTAGTCATTTAAAAATACTGGCTCTTTTCCCTGTGTTACACGGCATATCATCATATTATTCATTTTGTGCCTAGTAGTTTGTACCTCTTAATCCCCTACCTCTATCTTGCCCCTCCCCTCTTCCACGTCCCCCTGGTAACCACTAGTTTGTTATTACATCTGTGAGTCTGTTTCTTTTTTTGTTATATTCCCTAGTTTGTTGTATTTTTCAGATTTCACGTATAAGTGATATCAGACAGTGTTTGTCTTTCTCTGACTTATCTCGCTTGGCATAATGCCCTTCAAGCCCAACCATGTTGTTGCAAATGGCAAGATTTCATTCTTTTTTTTATAGCTGAGTAAGATTCCATTGTATACATACACCACATCTTCTTCATCCATTCATCTGCTGATGGGCAGATGCTGCTGATACTACTTTGAACTCCAAGAGGATGTGCCCAATTTTTGCTTCATTTCTCTCTTGCCCCAAAGTTCTTCTTAGAATAACACTCCCCCCCGTTGCTTCCTCTGTCTTCTGAGTTATGAAATGGTCATCTAAGCAAACCAAGAATTTGACAGCTGCTGGTTTTTTTTTTTTTTAAACAAAATGAGATGTTCAACTGATGTCTCAACAATAATAAGTCCTCCTTACCCCGTCCCTCTAGTTATGCTCCCACACCTTTTTTTTCCTGAGCATTTTTATTACTGTGATAAAATACACATAACAAAAAAATTACCACTGTAACTATTTTTAAATGTACAGTTCAGTGGCATTAAGTACACTCACATTATTGTGCAGCCATCACCACCATCCTTCTCGAGGATCTTTTTCATCAGCCCAGACTGAAACGCTGGTCATTAAACAATAACTTCTCATTCCTTGGTCCCCTCATCCCCCAATGACCTCTGTTCTACTTTCTGTCCCTATGAATATAACTATTCTAGGAACCTTATACAAAGGGAATCATACGATATTTGCCCTTTCAGATCTAGCTTAGTCCACTTAACAATGTTTTAAAGAGTCATTCACATTGTAGCATGTATCAGAATTTCATTCTTTTTAAGAATGAATAACTATTCCATTGTATGGATGTACCACATTTTGTTTATCCATTCATTCATTGATGGACTCGGGTTGTTTCCGCCCTGTGGCTGTTGTGAACAATGTAACATAATGCAGCTATGAACACGGTATACAAATATCTATTCGAGTCCCTGCTTTCAGCACTTTGGGGTACCCACCCAGAAGTGGAACTACTGAATCGTGTGGTTAATCTTCTGAGGAACTGGCAAATTGTTTTTCACAGTGGCTGCACCATTTTATATTCCCATCAGCAGAGTACAGATGTTCCGGTCTTTCTACATTTTCACAAACAACACTTGCTATTTTCTATTTCTTAAAGTTTTTTTTTTTTTTTTTGAAGTTTGAAAATACATATATATTTTCTAGACCCTGAGAATCCTACAATAAAGATTACTGATGGACATGGTTTAAATCAGGAGTTGGCATACCGTCTCTGTGAAGGGCCAGGTAGGAAATACTTTTGACCTTGTGTCTCCGTCATGACTCAGCTGTGCAGTTGGAGCTCCGTAGCAACCGGAGACAATCCATAAATGAATGAACATGACTGTGTGTCCATAAAACTTTATTTAAAAAAGCAGGCAGCAGGCTGGATTTGATTTGTTGCCAGTAGTTTTCTGACCTCTGGTTTAGACTCTTGTGACCAAAGTTTACTTAATTATGGTCCCTCCTTCTTTTTTTTCAAAAAACCTAAAACCTGCTCTAGAGTCTTGGATTCTTGAATTCAAGTCATAGAGGGCTGCAACGCTTCGTGAATGGCAATGAAGCTTAGTGACATAGCAAGTTGTCACTTTTCTAATGTCTGGATTTTCATTGCTGTGGCACCAGAACTAGGTACTTAGTGGGTATGATGGGCTGAATTGTGGTGTCCCAAAATTCACACGGTGAAGCTCTAACCCCTAACGCCTTAGATTCTGACTCTATAGAGAGATAGGGCCCTTGAAGAGGTGATTACGTTAAAGAGGCTGGTAGGTTGGGCCCCAATCCAATCTGACTGGTGTCCTTGTAAGGAGAGAAAATTTGGACACGAAAAGAAACACCAAGGATGTACGTACACAGAGAAAAGAGCGAGTGAAGAGGCAGCAAGAGGGCAGCCGTCTGCAAGACAAGGAGAGAGGCCTTAGGAGAAATGGACCATGCCAGCACCTTGATCTTGGACTTCCAGTCTCCAGAACTGTGAGAAAATAAATGTTTGTTGTTCAAGCCACAACTTTTTCTTACGACAGCTCAAACTAACACGAGGTGACTGTAACTCGTCCATCCTAACTTGTTGAGACCTTGTCCTTCTTTGCTCATCCTCACATACCTAACATCACGGGAATCTTTCACTGAATTTTGTGGGTGAAGTTACAGGCTATGCTCTAATTGCATTGGCATATTTGGTGTGTATGAAGATCTTATGACATATCCCTAACCCATGTTGAGAGTCATTGTAGAATATATTCCCGTAATGCTCTTAGCTCACCTTTTCTCTCTTTCTAGTCTCCTTCTAAATGCTGCCCATTCTGTTTCTACTACTGGGCTCTATAAATATAATATAAATAGGTGCATATGTCCTTGGTTTATAGTGCTGTTTGTCGCAGGCAGGAAGTCAGTGGCATGGGGCCGTGGAATCAGAGAATTTACTAGCAGTGTGTAGCCTCAGGCAAGAGATCGTACTTCCCAGACTCAGCTTCCTCATCTTCACCGTATAATAATACCTGTATTATTTTTGGAGTTCCTAGACACATTAGAGGCAATGTAAGTGATGTGCCCAACCATGGCCCAAGGTGGGCACTCAGTAAATGGTAGTTCTCAAGGCAATCAAGAAGTATTTCTCTTTTTTCAGTCCCTGTGATCTGAGCTATTAGAAGCTGTTCAGCCTTTGTTAACACAGCCAGAACAGTAAGGGCCTTAACTGGCTCCTTATACATGATGCTGGACGCTGCTTGTTAAATCATTATTTACAAGGCTTAACCCCTCAAGGAGCTTTTGTCGCCTGGCGGACACGTGACAGTTGTGGAGAGATGCTTCAAAAAAGCAGAAAAGAGGCTGAGTCATCCCAGCACCGGGTCTCCCTGTGTCCATCAGCTTTCTCAGATCACTGTTTCTCCCTGAGCCTCATTGATCTCATCTGTAAAGTGGGGGCTCAGACTACACCACATCTCTAGTCGGTTCTTTCTAAAAGCTCAGTCATTCACCTTAAAGTCGTGGGGACCAAGGGGATGGCCGGCTGTGAGAGGTCTTCATTCTACTTTGGTATGACCCAAACTGCTACCCCATCACCGGGAGTACTCTCTATCAAGGTTCAATTTCACTATTTAAATTTAATGTCGTTGGCATTTTAATGTTTAATTTTAAACACGGAACATAAAATTAGCTTCTTATTAGCTTTAAGAGCTGTTTACCTCCTCAGAGGATACTGACTACAAGAAACTCCCAGCTTACACCATGCTCTTGTTGTTGCTGAGTTTCTGGAGTATCTAGTTTCTGTTAGAAAAGATGGATCTGTCAGATGGTAGCCGTAAGCAGAGGTGCCTGAGAAGGAAATGTACCGAGTTCTTTCTGCTCCCTGCTGCCGTCACCCACCTCACACCTGCGTCCACATCTGGGAAGAGTTGAGGGTCAGGTGGGCTGGTATGGCGGGTGCCCTGGGGATGGTGCAACAGGGGCATTTCATTGACCCACGTGGCAGAGTAATGAAAGCCAATTCTGCTGCGTCTGCCTCCCCTTCGTGTCCGGCTTTCGCACACTGCTCCCTGTGAAACAGTTTGGGCCCACACTTGACAAGGGAGAAGCGTGCTCCCTGACTCCAGGAGAGCTTCTGGGGAAGAGCTGTTTCCTTTTCTTTTATAGGGAGAATGATAAATACATATAAATGAGTGCATCTTATGGCGCAATACACACACTGCGTTTCATCAGTATTCATGACACATGCTTCACTCTCTGCACAACGGACATCTGTTAAAAACGAGATTCAGAAGTGTCATCCCGGTTTTAGTAATTCTGAAACACAGACTCCGAGGTGATGTTTTATTGAGTTCTCCTGCTCTGACAGCCCTGGTTGTACAACTGACTGTAGATAACTTTTACTGCTTCAGAATCTCCTCCAGAGACAGAAACCTAACTCTCTGTGTTCAATGAAATGAGCATTACCTAAGAAGCCAAATCAGTATCAAATCTTTCCTTGTTAAGGTGAATAGCCTCTTTGCAGCTGTATTTTGAGATAGCTCGAAGTCTCATCTAATTAGGTGAATTTCTAAACCTGTGGTTAAACTCTAACCAACCCAGGGGAAAATTAGAAATATATTAGAAGTGTCACTGATCTGAGATTTCTGGTTCTTGCCTATGTGTCTACAGAAAAGCAAGGAGCTTCTCCCTTCTGTGTTACAGGTTTTGATGAGAAATTCAGAAGAAAGAATGTGTGAAGGAAAAAGATGACATCTGTGCCTGGCAAACAAAATCCAAAGATTGTTACAGTGAAAACAAAAGGAAGGCAAGACAGTACTTACTAGTTCAAGGTAAGCGGACATCTCTGTAACTGCTGAACTCTGGTATGTTAGAACAGAGAAGCGGGTTTGTGCGAGTTTGTGTGTGAGTGTACGTTGGCTTGTCAAGTGAAGATATCACTAAATTGTACACTTAAAAATGGTTGAAATGGTAGGTTTTTGTCATATATATTTTACGATAATTAAAAAAAACTTCAAAGAAAAATCAAATGAACAGACAAAAAATGAAAGCAGGTAAACACATACATGGGTGTCCATGCACTCCATATATAGTCTGCAAAGATGTGTTGATGGTGGTTATGTCCCATAGATGGAATTGAGAAAGAACAGAAGAAAATTTGATCCTATATGCATGTATATTTTTGGCATTTTTCACAGTGAGCATATATTTTATAATTTTTTTAATTGAAGGTTTTTTTTTTTAAGTCAGCCTGACCTGTGGTAAAACCTTAGAGCTGGTACAATTTTCTAGCTTGTACAACCAAAGCAATCCTGAAGGTCTGTTTGCCATTGAACTTGCTTGCGTCTAACATCCCTGTGTAATGTTTAACCTAGAGTGAGAATTTAATTATAGCTTAAAACACAGAATGGTTTTCCTTTTCTAGATTAAATTATATCTTATGGAAAAACAGGCTCTCAGTATAGAAAGAATGTGGACTTCTGACTCCCTCACTGAGGGGTAACTCCTCCATCTAGTAATTTACTGCAAAGCAAGATGTTTCTATTTGTAGTTTTACATTCCTTTCTTTGGTATTTAAGGCATATTGGCTATAAAAAAAAAAGAGCCTCAACCTCAGAACACCTAGAAATTTTTATGCATAATAAGAGTTTTTTTTAAACCCTAATAAATTGTTGCAGAAAAATACCACTTTAATGGGTCACCCATTTTACCAAAAGTAAACCCTATAATAGGGTGATAAGTTTGTGTAATTAAAAGGAAAGTCTGAAAGGATGCACTTACCAGGCTATGTTGGGAACCTCGAGGAGATTATCTGATGGATGGCATCAGATGAAAGATTATTTACTTTTTCTTTACATATCTGTGTATTGTGAACTGTTACAACTAAGGCCTTTTCTTGATCACTTCATCAAGGTATAACTGACCTACAATAAACTACATGTCTTTAAAGTGTATAATTTGAGAAAAAAAAATTCAATGAGGAGATGGATATTAACCAAGCTTATTTGGTAATCACTCCCCAATATGTGTATGTCGAGTCATTATGCAGCACACCTTAAACTTATACACAGCTGTATGTCAATTATATCTCAGTAAAACGAGAGAGAGAGAGAGAGAAATGGGCAAATGATGAAACAGACAAAATAAGACAGGATCCTCGGAGAACTATAAGTGTCTTGCTTTGTATTGAACGTTCAGCATCGCTTAGGCAATAAAGTAAAGCAGCAGCTCAGAGCTGAGAAGCCCCAGAATGAAAAGATTTTTAAATGAACTGTACATTTCGATGTTTTGACCTACACATATACCCTTGAAACCATCACCATAATGAAGACAATGGAGACATCCATCGGAAGTCTCCTCGTGCCCCTTGCTAATCCCACCCTCCTGCCCTCCCAGCCCCTCTCGTGCCCCAGGCAACCACTGATCTTGTTTCTATTACTGTACATTAGCTTGCATGTCCTACAATTTCATATAAATGAAATCACTCACCTTTTTGCCTGGCGTCTTTCACTCAGCGTAATTATTTTGAGATTCATCCGTGCTATAATGTGTATGGATATTTCATTCCTTTTTATTGTTGAGTTGTATTCCATTATAGGAATAATCCCTCATTTGTTTATTTATTCACCACAGATGGACATTTGAGCTGTTTCCAGATTTTCACTAGTATGGATAATGCTACTGTGAGCTTTCATGTACGAGTCTCCATATGGGCATATGCTTTCATTTCTCTTGGGTAAATACCGAAAAGAGGAATGCCTAGATCATATTGGAGGTGTTTGTTTAACTTTTAAACAAATTACCAAACTGTTTTCCAAAGTGGTTGTACCATTTTACATCCCCACCTGCACTGAATGAGAGTTCCACTTCCTCCATATCTTGTCAGTGCTTGGTATGATCAATCTTTTTTCACTTTATCCATTCTAATAAGTATGTAGTAGTAACTCTTTGTGGCTTCAGCCTGTATTTCCTTAATGACAAATGATGTTGATTATCTTTTCATGTTCTCACCTGCCATCTGTATATCTTCTCAGTGTGTTGTCTGATTCAATCTTTTGTGCATTTTTTTCTTGGGTTGTTTGTTTTCCTAATGAGTTTTGAGAGTTTGTTTGCATGTTCTGGATACAAGTCCTTTCAGATATATGCTTTGCAAATATTTACTCCCAGTCTCCAGCTTGTTTTTCCTTTTTCTCAACAGTGTCTTCAGGAGAGCAGAAATTTTTAATGTGTTTGATTTGTTTTAATTTGAATTATTACAGTGAGGGATATATAAAGATACTCATCAGCCCTAGCAATTAACTGTCTAGTTAAAATACATTTGAGGAAAAATAGAATAATTAATAATTTTTAAAAGAAACACAAATAATTTAAATATTTTCCAAAGCATGTAATAGACAATCATTAAGTGTGAGTAACAGGATTTGAAATTACAAGCTATTGAATGTAGTTCCCTGGGCTATACAGTCCCTAGGACTGTGTTGTTTATCTTATACATAGTAGTTTATATCTACTAGTCCCAAACTCCTAATTTATCCCTCCTCGCCTACCCCTTTGGTAACCATAAAGTTAATTTTCTAAGTCTGTGAGACTCTTTCTGTTTTGTAAATAAGTTTATTTGTATCATTTTTAGATTTCACATATAAGTGATGTCATATATTTGTCTTTCTTTGTCTGACTTCACTTAGTACGATAATCTCTAGGTCCATCCATGTTGTTGCAAATGGCATTATTTCATTCTTTTTATTACTGAGTAATACTCCATTGTGTGTGTGTGTGTGTGTGTGTGTATAAAACGTCTTTATCCAATCATCTGGGTAGAACTCCATTTATATGTGATATCTAGAGTAGTCAAATTCATAGAGATAGAAGGTAGTGGTTGCTAGAGGCTGGAAGGAGGGGAGAAGGGGGAGTTACAGTTTAATGGATACAGAGTGTCATTTTGGGACGATCAAAGTGTTCTGGAGATGGATTGTAGCAATGATTGCTCAACAGTGTAACTGTACTTAATGCTCTAGAACTGTACACTTAAAAATGGTTAAAATGGTAAGTTTTATCTTATATATATTTTACCACAATTTTAAAAATATTAAGAAGAGGAAAATTTCACAAATGTTTACCAAGCTTAAAATATCCCCCTAATACATGTTAGTGATAGTTGGCCACCATTTCTAAAAGGTCTCATGGCCTAAGCAAAAGTACAAGATTTTTAAAGGGGAAAAAAATAATATTTAAATGAAGCTTCATACTCCTGGCTTTAGTAATGCAAATTCAGAAGCAACAAATGGCTAGCTGCCTACCAGGCACTCCTTTAAGACTTTACACGTATTAACTCATTTAATCCTCAATAGACCTAGGAAATACTGCTATTTTCATGTCACAGATGAGGACCTTGAGAACAGAGACGTTATACAGTATGCCCAAAGGAGCCCAGCTAGTGAGAGATAGAGCTGGTCATCAAACACTGGAAATACGGCTCCCGAGCCCACAGCCCTCTGAGCCACTGAGTTTTCCCACTTCCTGTCCCTGAGGGGCTTTAGTGTCCAAAGAGCTGTCTATACACTGTGTCATTGCTTCTAGGATTTCTCCGGGGTAGTTACACCTGAAAAGCTTGAGTGCACTGATGTGCTGTTAACTTGTCTTTGGTAGAAGCCTGTGGCCTGATACACAGAAATGATTTGTCTCCAGCTGGAAATTAACATTTACATAGCTTTTTACTAATGCCAATCATGGAGGAGACACAGGAGGCATAAATATACGATAAGCATGCAAATTTTCTAGGTTTTATCAGGGAAAGGCTCTGGAAAAGAAATCTCTATATTGCAAGTGGAAAACATGACCTCCTTTTCTTTCCTTCCCCCTAAGACTCACGTCTGCCAAAATGGTTTAATTTTTAAAAAAAGGTTTCATGCCTGTGTTCAAATAAATTTGGTAAGTGGTAAGTTAAAAGGAGTTAGATTTTCTTGACTGCTGGACTTCTTAGAGACTTAACATGCTAATAAATATTATCAATTGCTTAAAAATAGATACCATATGTTTAATATATGAATATATACTATATAACTTAAAAAATTGTTTCCCGGGGCTATTTTACCACAGAGTACTTCCCCCGTGCAGTCGTGAGCAAAGGGAGAGGGAGAGAAGGAAAGAGGATGCTTCCAGGAACACTTTTGGGAATCTTGCACTAGGGATTTTCCAAATCTACCACCAGGGGGCAGTTTTCCCTCCTTTTCTGTTCTGACTTTAAACATTGACCAAAACTGTTTTCCCTCAGCACACTTGAGTCAGGCTGATATTTTCAAGCGGACTTCGCTAAAAACTTTCAAGAGATGCAGGAAAGAAAGAAGCAAAATAAGAAGCCCTATAGTCCTATTTCCCAAATCCATTAGGCTGAGCCAAAGAAATAGCAAATCTGCCGAGCTCTCCTGGGCCAGTAGGGAGTACAAGTTCTCAGCCATACTGCTTGCCTTTTATCCTCCTGTTTCTCAGCCAAGTGGCCTTTCTGTCATCTTGGCTCCCAAGAATGGCTGTGGGCTTACGTTATCACAATTGCAGATAAATCTCACAGACTTGTGTGTCTTCACAGCTCAAATTCTTTTCTGATTCAAAGTTCCCAGGTCTGCCCTATGATCTGTCCTCTCCGTCCTGGTTGGCAGCTCTGAAGTACCTCTGTGGTGATGGCCAGTCCCAGGAATGTTCTAATCCTGACTCAGTTCTCAGTAAATGTGGCTCTCAGCTCTCGTGCCAGGGCACACGTTATTCGTCAGCACAGCATGCTTTCTCTGTAGAACTCAGACTCAGTCCCACAAACCTTCCTGACTCTGGGCTCCAGGCAGGTATTACTTATCAGATTTACAGATACCTATCAGACTTACAGATTGCTGTTCGCGCGAGTGGGAAAATTCTCTCTGCATCCAAACCTAGGATATAAATTCCACCCATTTCTGGAATCTTCTGTAGTGACTCTCTCAGATGAATGTAATCTCCCTAATCCTCTACCCCCCACAACACACAGAGATTTTAAAAAGTCTATTTTAGATGCACAAAAATGAAAGCCTCCACTCCAGCCCCATCACATCCTTATCCATACCTGACCGTAGCCCACTGTACAGGTGCTGCACCTAATTGGAAGAGGAGGGTTGGTACATCCAGCATGTGCCAGAAACTGCAAACTGAGCCCATTCCTTTGTTTAACTTCTGATTGTAATTGATATCACACGGTATATGCCCCGTTTTAATAGCATGTCCTGGGAGTTGCCTTTGTATGAGCTGCTCCGGAAACAGCCTGTTGAACTTTAGCAAAAGTTGTGTCACATGTTAAAAAGTCTAACCAAGGTGAAGGTATATAGCTCAGTGGTAGAACGTATGCTTATTAGCATGCACCAAGTCCTGGATTCAATCCCTAGTATCTCCATTAAAAAAAAAAAAAATCTAAAAAGCCTAACCTATCATGGTAGGCTTTGAAACTATCTTCTGACAGGTTTTTTTAATGTTGAAAATTTATTTCAATGAATGTAATTAACATTTACATTATGTCATTGTACTTAATTGTATTTATATAAACTTAATTCATAATTAACTTAATAAGGAGAGCAGTATGAGGTAGTTATTAAGTGTGACCTCTGCAGTTAGATGGAGTTTAACTCTCTGCTCTGCGGCTTACTTGCTTTGGAACCTTTTATGAGTTACTGCTTAATCTTTCCAAGCCTTCTCAAAAATAAAGAGAGAGGTAACACCCATCTTGTTGTGGTGCATTTATAACATAAATGTTACTGTGCTTCTTCTTCGTACTAAGTGTCAAACATTTGGGGGAGGATTGAATGGACTCAGGCATTTAGTTCACCTAGCCCTGAAATGATCTAATTACACCACTTTTAAAATACTCATGTTTCAGCTGAAGCCATCAAGAACAATGAGGCCATGCGTGTTCTTGAATTCCAAATCCGAGACGAGATTTAAATAGTAGGCCAGCAGAGTCAATATTTAATTTTTAAATTGTGTGTCGGAAGTGAACTTTCCCCAGTGGCCAGTGGGAGATGCTGTGTGAACAGAATAACTGCTTCCAAAGCTGGTTTCAGGTGACTCACCTCAGGGGAGCACGACTGAAAATGATAACCGGCAAGTTCAACTTTGCTGTTAATTCTCCGGCTTCTGTTCCCTGCTAAATTTGACTCCATCCACATTCGTGTGGCAGCAGAGTTGATTGACATTTATTAAATATCCTCTCTGACCAATACACTCTGAAATGAAAAAGGGGTGCTTGAGAAATTTACAAGGTAAGGAGATGGTGACACTGATGTGTTGGGTAATTGCTAAGGAAACATTATGGAATTAACTATGCATGAGAAATTAACTACTGAAGAAGGATAATAATACTGGGAAAAACTGAAAGACAGGAAAACCTTTTTTTTTTAAACTTTTTTATTGATTTATAATCATTTTACAATGTTGTGTCAAATTCCAGTGTAGAGCACAATTTTTCAGTTATACATGAACATATATATATTCATTGTCACATTTTTTTCTCTGTGAACTACCGTAAGATCTTGTATATATTTCCCTATGCTATGCAGTATAATCTTGTTTATCTATAAAGCACTAACACGTCTCCCATCTTCCTACTGGCCTAAGACACGTTCAGTCACAGTGGTAAGGAGAGGGATGGGGCTGAAAGGTAGGGGAAAACAGAGGACTAGAGGTAAGTGAAAATAAAGGCTGTTGTACTCCAAGTTTTGACTCCTGGAAGGGAAAGTTAGTATCAACAGCATCTATGATTTTTATATTGCTTCCATTTAATTTGTAATTTAGAATCTAACATGCATTCTTTCAGCCTTGCCTCTTGAAATTAACCCAGTCTACCCAAGCAGGTTTCAAATTCATCCTTTTATTTTCACAAGAGTTGCTTTTATTTCAACTATGAATTTCCATATTGGGATTTAAGGTAGACGACTTATATCTTACATCAATTCATTTCTCTTATACAAATAATTTGGTTTCTGACAATTTAAGAGAAAAAAGTGTCTCTCATTTAATACTTACTTTTTGATTCTCAGTGAAGTCAAGAATTTTTTTTCTTATATTTACTGACCATTTGTGTTTCTTATGAAAACTGTCCCTTTCCATCCTTCTTTTTCTATTGATTTGTTTATTTGTTTATAAATTAAGAAATAACTGATTTGAAGGTGACCCACCACAGTATGAGCAGTGTGTCCTAATAACACAGTCCTGATCACAAAACGATTCCAAATAATTAGAGAATGTGAATTTTCACCTTCTGCCTAATTTTTAGAGTTGGTGTCCCAGTGTCTTACTCCCTCTTGGAGTCAGTCTTGAGCTCACGGATGCCTGGTTCCCCTTTCTGAGGTGTGTGTGGTCTCTGTCGACCTTGGCAGGTTGCAAAGGGCTGGGAGAGTAGACATCTTGGCAGCCCTGTGGAGGAGGCAGGTGACACTGTGTAACAATCTTCCTCAATGGAAGGCGGCAGCAACATTTAACTGCGAAGGCGCACAGCTCCACTTCCACCATCGGTTTTAAGGAAAGGAGATGCAGGGGAGTGAGTATAGCTCAGTGGTAGAGTGCATACTTAGCATGCATGAGGTCCTGAGTTCAATCCCCAGGACCTTTGATATCGCTGATGTTTACATTGCAAATGTTCTAATAACTGTATTAAAAACAATTTAATTTAAATTAAATTTTCAAATATTTTTTTCTCCGAGAAGGAATTCAATTTATGAAGAGGTCCCCTTTCCTAGAGCTTGGTGCTAAGAGAAATTGTATTTGGGGCAAGCTGAGTCCTTCATAATTTATTGCCCCATTTTCCCACTCGACATTTGCCTCAAGTGAAAGATACAGAAATGAATAAGATGTAATCACTGTGCAGACTGGTGGAGGAATTATGCATTTCCTTTCCTTTTTTTTTTTTTTTTCAAATGGAGACACTGGGGATTGAATGCAATAAATAACAAGAGCTTGTGTACCATAATTTCGAAGTAGTCAGGAATGTAAATAATATCTTGTGATACAGACAACCGTTGCAATGTGATATAAGATTATCAGTGACTTCTACTGGAGACCAAGTGATGTTACTGCTAGTATTTCTAGTGTGTTACTCATATTCATACTTGAAGGAATGCTAAATTTTAACTAGAAGTTAGTGATAATTTTTAAATACGTAATTTTTACACCAATCTAGGTTCTATTCTTGAATTCTGTGCCAAGATCCCTTGGGGGTCGTAGACCACTGACTAAAATCCCTTGATCCCTGGGCCAAGGTGGGGACAGTGGGTAACTACAAAGGAGTGTGGGGAAATTTTTTGAGGTAGATGGATAGAACCATTCATTCTTGATGTGATGGTGGTTAAATGGTTGTATACGTTTGTCAACAGTGGAGAATTTTATGATGTGTAATTTAGAGACAGAAAAAAAGACAGGAAGAAAGGGAGGAAGAAAAAGAGGTGCGGAAAGAAAGATGAGTTGAATATTGCTGCTAATAGAAGTAGCCATTGTAAAAGTCCCTTTGTGCTGGAGCTGGGTTTCTTCCACAGTTATCCAGTGCTTTACTGAAAGTCACTGTTGCAAGAGTAGTCAAGGGAGAGGACTCTGGAATGAGAGCCCCCAAGTTCAAATCCTGGCTCTACCAGTTATTTGCTTTGTGACCTAGGGCAAATTACATGACTTCTCTGTGTCTCAGTTTCATCATCTATAAAATGAAGATGATAATAACTGTGCCTACATCATAAAGTTTTTGAGGGTTAAATAGATAAATATATTTAAAGTGCTTGGAATAGTGGTTGGCATATAGTAAGAACTCTAATGTCATCTAATATTTAGAAAAGCTTGGGCGAGTGGCCAAGGTCATGATGAAGAGCTCAGTTGATGTCGGTGATTACATGAGTAATCACAGAAAGATTGTGTTTGGTTAAGAGATGTTAGTCATAAACAAAAGAAGTATGTGTATATGTATTCCTAAGACATATCAACTTGCTTGTTAATATTCTTCTAAACACATATGAAACATCTTTTTTTTTTTTAAATTTTTTTGGCTCTGCCTGAACCACAGCTCTCAGATGTGTCAGCTCCCAACATCCTCTTCCGTTTCCAAATAACTTCCCCTGCTGGACCACCTTATGTGTTGTATTTCCAAAGGGCAAAGCCAGTGCATTTCATGCAACATTTGCAAATGAAAATCATACCCAAGGACATGTAGTAAAGGTGCCAGGTCTCCGATAAAACCCTGGTTGACTTACATAACAAATGCTTAGGTTTGGGTTATTAACTATGAGTGATGTTTAGTACCATTTGTAGGGAGGTTACAAAACTGTGTTGAATATTTACAACATGGCAAAATGTTCACCAGCCAAGTTTCCAGCACAGTCCTGCTGAGATCTTGGGTTTGGGGTGTTTCACTAGTTGGAGCATGGTTTGTGAACTTGCAAATTACTTACAAGTGAAGAATTTATCAAAAATAACTTTCTATGCCATTTATCAGGCAAGAATTCATTTATCTGGAGAACCAGAAAGCAGGGATTCAGGGAAACCTAAAATCATAAAATAACCCCCCAAAATTTATTTATGTATAGTTTTAACCTTCCTCGATAAACCTTAAATTCAATTTATAAGGTAGAGGAGAGGGAACATACAGGATATCACAGAAACTCCTTGTTAATGTCAGTAAAATATATGTACAGTCAATTCTGTTATTTGCAGTAGTTAAGTTTCTATAAAGTCATGTCCACAAACACTGAGTAAGTGAATTCTGAACTATCACTTCTAGGGGGAATACAGAGTTCCTGTGAATCTCTACTCACAACATTCTCATCAACCAATCAATACCTAACCTTGTTTTATGTGTGTCTATGTTTAAAGACACTTCAGTATATATGGTGGATCCAGTAACATTGAACTCAGAGCCAACAGCACTATAACTCATACCTGAATGGAACTTACCTAGTACACAAATTTTCTCCAGAAGGCACATCGCAGCCTTCTTATGCTTAGGAACACTAACCAGCATTTCAGCACTATGCTGGAGGGACATTTTCAACAGCAAAATTTAAAGACCTGCAAAGACCTCTACAAAGACCATGAACAGGACACTTGTTTAGGGTGTGAGCACTGAAACAACATGGCAGAGTGCTGATTTATTTGACTTTAGCTAGGGTCTTGCTGAAGGGGTGATTCAAATTTTTCACCCCTGTGCCCATGTCTGAGAATGACTACAAATTCACCACAAGCATTGATTTTGGGATCAAAAGTAAATCTTAGCAAGCAGACGAATTTGCTACGAAATACATGGAATCCATGAATATAATGAGGTTCGACTCTCTAGAGAAGGTGGTCTCACCAAAAAGAGCCTGTGTGGTCCAGCCCTCCTTTCCTGAACAGTGTTAGCAAAGCACAGAACTTACATTGGATAAATGCCCAGTGAATCGTACGCGTGTGCCAGAGCTCGACCCTCCCTGGCTCGGAGCCCACAAGTCTCTCCGTTGGAGAGCTTGCAGGACTGAGCAGGGGGGTCAGCCAGCTCCAGCCAGTGGGCCAAATCCTGCATGCTGCCTGTTTTGAGATGGTCCCACGCTAAGAAAGGATTTTTTCACTTTTAAATAGTTAGAGGGGAAAGAAATAAAATGAAGACTATTTCATGACACTTGAAAATTACACGGGAATTTAAATGTTGGTATCCATAAAGTTTTATTGGAATACAGCCATGCCCAGTTGTTTAAATATTGTCAATCACTGCTTTTGTGTAATGAGGCAGAGCCGAGTAGCTGCCACAGAAACCATTTAGCCGACAAAGCTGAAAATATTTACTCTCTGGTTCTTTATAGGAAAGTTAGATGATCCATAATCTAAAATATGGCTAGTTGTCACACTGGACAGTCCTGCACCGGCAATTAAAAGCTTTATACGACCGTGAACTTCTCTAGCAGGGAAGGGTGAGTTCTAGGTTATATAAAATAGGGCCTTTGTTTTCCCCACTCCCACCTCCTTTTTAAAATACATGTTTAGATTTCAAACCCCTATAAATTAAATAACTCAAGAATTTACTCTGCATGTGGAAGCAGATTAAAAAATATCAGGTTGTTTTTATGAACAAATCTGTTGAACCCAGTTTAAACGCAACTGAAGGGAACTCATCAGGGTGAAAAAAATAAATGGTGACGTGAACTTTCTTGTGTTGAAGTTATGTGATGAAATTCCAGGAGCTTTGTTTCCTGTTAGCAAAGAAAGTAAAGTTCAATTTGGTTTGTCTTTCTTGGAGTTTGAATAGCTGAAGGTCATCTTAGAGGTCATTTAGACCAAGGGTATCCAAGAGGATTTTCGGTGGAGTTGAGCATGTCCTCTGTGTTATCCAATATGGTAGCCAATAATACACATGGGTGCTGAGCATTTGAAATGTGGCTGGTACCACGGAGGAACTGTATTTTTAAGTTCTGTTCAAATTTAATAAATGTATAGTTGAAATTGCTGCATATGGAACATTATGGAACAGGACACATCTAGACTCAAGTCTCCTGTCTTGTTTTGTTTGCCTTGTGCAGTATTTTTAGGAGTTTAGATTAGTTGCCATCATTTAGACTGGGAGATTTTATGTAAAGGTTCAGAGTCTGGCTTCTTGTGCAAACTTAGAGCATCTGGGGACACTGGGGATGCTCTTTCTTGACAAGACACGTGATCTCTTGTCCCCTCTGCTCCTTGTTGGTTTACACTCAGCCTGCTGTATGATTTTCATTAACTGCTTGGTCTCTATTGGCATTTGAGTGTGCAATCCCTGACCTAATTCCACCCCATATGTTGCATGTGGGACACTAAAGCCCAGAGACAGTAAGTACCTTACCTACAGTGGTCCAGTGGTTAATACTTTGGCTCACACCAGAATCCCCTGAGCAGTGCTCTCTCTACTCCAGGGCCCTGGTGGAAATTTCTGGGCGTGTGTGGGCGGTGGTGGGTGCCACTCGGTACCTGGGTGGGTCTGTGCTGCGCTCACAAACCTCATCCTCCCCTACTTCCAGGCCAACGGTAGGTTGGACACTGGGTGAGTGAGGTCCCCGCTTCCTGCCATCTGGGCTGAGTCACTGAGAGCCACAATGAGCAGTGAGGGCGTGGGAGGGAGAGGGGCCTGAACTTTCCCTGGCCGTTTCCCTCTCCGACATCCTCTCTCATTGTTCACCTCTGACAATTCCAGCGTGCATCTGATAACCGTTGTGGGCTGCTTGTCCTCCCTGGCACCCCTGCTTCATGCAGTTCCTCTGCTCTTGTGGGTCCACCTTTCTTTTTCCAGAGGGTTTTTTGCTTACTTCCGGCCCAGTTCCATCTTGAGCCAGTATTCTTAAGCCAGAGTACTGCTTAAATCCACAAAGATAGCTTTGAAATAATCTTTCACGGTATGAGAGTTACATTTTGTTAGGCATTTCTCCGTTCCTTTGTCTTGTTCAGTTCAAGGCGAATTCAGAAAGTAGTCGAGATCAGTGACTATGGGACGTTCTCACCTGGATCTGCGTCCTTGCTCTGCTAGTTCCCGGGTCTGTGACCTAAGGGGAAATCCCTTAGCCTCCTGAGCCTGAATTTCCTGAAGTATCAAATAGCAGCTCCACAGGGCTGTGGGGGAGGACTGAATCTGATAATGAATGCAAGGTAAACACCTTGATGCCTGTGACATGATGGTAGCTTCCTAGATGGGAAGGATGTCACATTCATTTTACCTTGTCCCTTTCCGTGCATCTTACAGGCTTTTGCTAGCGAGGGATCTGCTAGTTTCATGAGGCCTCCCACTTCTGAAGTCCTTTCCTGGAGTTGCTTTGTTTAAAACCTCTAGCAGATGTACCAACCCATTTTAACCCTCAACATCTCTTCACACTTTTCAATCTGGAAATTCTGCTGTGTGTCCTCTGCATAGAAACTTCCATTCACTACCTGATTCTTGACTTTAAAAGGCCTCTTCAAAAACAAATATATATATATATATATGTTCATGGTTGACTGAAGCATTATGCTGTACGCCAGAATTTGACACATTGTAACTGAGTATACTTCAATTTAAAAAAAAAAAAAGGCCACTTCTCTCCTCGTCCCAGGTGTGGAGCTGACGTCTGTGTGCTCTGGCCACGCTGCAGAGGATGGGCACCTGTGATCTTTGCCTGCCCAGCATCCAGTCCCCCTTGTTCTGATGAGAGAACCCACCCAGCTTTCTTTTAGGCTGAGGTGTATTCTATACAAGATCCCATGATTCTACTCAGATACTCGTCTATTACCTGTAGCCACCTGTCTCCTCGGATTCCCTCTCTATATGAATGAAATATCGCTGTGTGATAATTTCTAGTCTGCCTTGGATATAGGAGCCTACATTTCATGAAAAACAGTTGAAACTATTCCATATGTATACCTCTCCCCTAGGCCAACATCATCCTTATTGAAGAGAAACAAACTCAGTGTCATGAAAATCCCAGCAAAACCACCAGAATCAAGAAATTCCAGAGTTTGTTTTTTTTGTTTTTTTGTTTTTTTTAGATTCCACATACAAGTGATATCATATGGCATTTCTCTTTCTCTTTCTGGCTTACTTCATTTAGTATGTTTTTGAAAAAAAGGACATGAACTTATTTACAAAATAGAAACAGACTCACAGACATAGGAAACCAGGTTATGGTTACCAGAGGGGAAAAGGGGGTGGGAAGGGATAATTGGGAGTTCGGGATTCACAGATACTAATTTATATAGAATAGATAGACAGCAGGGTCCTACTGTAGAGCACAGAGTACTATATTCAATACCTAGAATGGCCTATAATGAAAAAGAATATGAAAAGGAATATATATATATATATATATATATATATATAAATGAATCACTATGCTGAACACCAGAAACTAAAAAAACATTGTAAATTGGCTGTATTTCAATTAAAAGAGAAAAAAGAAAGCACTGAAGGAAAAAAAGAAGAGAGAGAAATTCCAGAATCAGGAATTCCCATGAAAGGGGAATGAAATCAGTGTAAACAAAAGAAATTAAGCAAATAGAAATTGTTCTCCACTTCTCCCTTGCATCTCTGGGAAATAACTAGGAGCCACTAGCTCTGTTTTCTTCCATCTAGTCTTTGCCTCTGCAGCACACAGCGTATGACCTGCAGGGGATTTTTGTCTTCATTCTGCTGCTTCTCCAAATGCTGCACATCTTTGGGATGCATGGGGGAGTCATCACGTGCCTTTAGGATTTTCGAGTCAAACTCTAAAGCTAGTGAAAGAAGAAGAGGGGAAACCATGATATTTCAAGCATCTTGCATTCTTGTCTCCATCGTAAAACCACTGTTGGGGTTAGACGACCTGGGGAAGCCTGGCTGTGAAGTAGGGTTACCGTGATTTGTGACTATTCTCGGGTGCAGTTTTGAGAGGGGCCTTTTGGTGGGAAGGTATTTGAGAAGAACTGGTGAGTGAACATGGGCTTCAGGCAGGACAGGAGGTGAGGGAAGATACGGTGTGAGGTTAAGAGATGTGGCTCTAACCTCAGATTCCCTCAGGTCAAGTCCAGGCACCACCTGGCCAAGTCCAAGTGACCTTGAATAGGTCACTTCCCTTCTCTGTGCCTTAGTTTCCTTAACTGTAAAATGGAGATAATCAGAATGATGCCTCTATTACAGAGTCACTGGAAGGTTAAATGAAGTTATATAACATGTATTTAGTTCATTAGTACTCAATAAGTATTAGCTGTTGCTTTTTTTAATCTTATGGACTAGTTTTATCTGTTGGTTTAGTTGGGCATCTTTCATCCAGTCACTCAACAAACATGACTCTCGTGCCCAGCGTTCATCAGGCGCTGTGCTCGCTGTCAAGAACATGGTGATGAACTGTGGTCGTGGACCATGGGAATGACTGTTTTGGAGATCTGAGGAGACCACCGTAGTGGAACCAAAGAGGAGATCATAGCTCTGGGACCCACCTGTGCTACAGGGAACCACAGAGAAGGTTTTAGTGCCTGGAAGGTATGAAGCTTCCCGCTGAACTTGGAGGCTCTGGGAAGAGACTGGAGTTTGTCCTTAGCATTCTCCCAAGAATCCTCTGACTGCTCTCCATCTACCCCCACCCCCGGGCTCTCATCTCAGTCCCTGCTGCCCAAACCCCCAACCTGAGCATTTGACATGAGTTAACCCTTTCGTGCAGGAAAACGTAAATGATTGGAAAGACTCATGGTTAAGTTCTGAGTCTTGGACAACTTGAGCAAATTCATGGTTAGGAAGGTGGAAATGCCTGAAACTTACACTCTACTGCATTACAGTCATTTGTGCTTTCAATGGAAACTCAGACACCGGAGTTTCTCTTTGGCCTCAACAGGGAAAACTTTGAACCAGGGGCTATCTTACTGCTCTTGGTTACTTTAAGCAACCTACCTCCCACCCTAACCTCCTCTTTTTCCCAATTCTACTGACTTTCACGCCCCTGGGCTCTGACTTTTGGGTTATCAAAGGAAAAAAAGAGTCAGTAAAATAAAATCCGTCTATTGGAAGCTGGCCCATCCACCATATTGTCTAACTCCAGTGACAGGCTCTTCTACTTGAGTGTCCTTCCTCTGTGACATCAGTGCCCTCAGTTTATCTTTCCTTTGTTATAATTCAGAAGGTCTTTCGAATCTGCATTTCAATCCAATGAGGCAGTTTACCTGGATTCGGGAAGCTGGCCCCACACCAGCCATTGGCAGGAGAACTTTGTGTGATTTTCTTAGCCCTCCCGGGCCTCATCTGAAGAAATGGGGATGATGATAGTCCCCCCTTATTGGGTTGCTGAGTGCACTAACTAAGTTGATAGATGAAAAGTGCTTGAAGTCGTGCTTGGCACATACATGTTAGGCGTTGTTATTGTCGTCTAGAGAGGAGCAAGATTTCTAGCTAGATCAGCGGGTAATAGTCCTGATGGATTCCTGAGTGCTCAGCCGCTTGCTTCTGCAACTCGGCTTAAAGACAAGCAAATTCAGAAATCGCTCAGTTGGGGGTTTGTTCGGATTTGATAAAGATAATTGTTCAAAAGCATGGCCCTTGGAACGCTTTCACTTTAAGAAGTGCATGGTGAAACTAAGATTTGACGCTGGGGTATCACTAACTGGAATTCCAACGTGAATTACATTACAACCACGTCCCTAGACGGTTGTCCAAGATATTGCAAATTACTCACTCTACTTTCTGTGATGGACTTTTTCAGTGTTGCCCTAGAAAGGAATGAAAAGTCAGCTTTGGAACCCAAGACTGTTCAGTAGGCAAATGTTTTCCTAAAATCGAGACAGAACATTTCTCACGTCTCATGCTTCTGACAAAGACAGCAGTCCCTGCTGAAGGGCTGGGCCCTGTGTGATTCATATCCTGTGGGCTGAAAAATAGGATTCGGAAACCCAGTGCTGTCAGCTCCTCCCTCTGTCTCCTGGGTTTCAATGGCGTTGCTCAGACGTATTTATAATCATCCAGGTGTCCTCGCTTCAGACTGAGGTGGGGCTGCCAACTGTACTTTCTGTGAGTTGACTCATAGTTGTTAAGTACTCTCAGGGCAACGAGAATTTAAAGGGGCCCTAAGGGAAACCTTCTCGAATCAAAAGGAGAGACTGAGAATTCAGGCAGAGGTTGTACACTAGAGTCTTAGTTTGAAAACCATGTGAATTAAACTCCACCACAGAGACAACTGGGATGGTTCCCATCGAAAACCTGGATGATTTGTTCTGTTGTGCTTTGTTTTAAAACCGGAGTCCTGACACCACTTGTCAAAAATCCGAGCTCCAGGGCAGCATGCCCCTTCGTTCGGGCATGCCAGGTCCAGCTCGTCCCAGGAGGACACCACCAGCAGGACCCCTCTAGGGTTTGCAGCCCCTGTTCCGTGGGCCACATTCAGATTTGCAAACATTAGACTTGTGTAAAGTCAAGTTTTATCTTATAATAAACAATATTCATCCCTTTTTCCTTTGTTCCATCACCTTTCCCTTATTTACTCTTATTGAAAGAGAAAGCTCTGTCTTCTGGGTACTGTCGTGCTCTTTCCCTTCATTTCGTGACCAGCCCTGAGTCAAACCTACTTCCTGTGTCATCAGAGGACGTCAGTTTGGCAGTCCACCCCTAGGTGGAGCGCTCACCCAGAAACAGCCTGTACGCTCACTGCATACACTCACACATTTGCACTCACACTCACTTGCACACACATACACATTCATACACTCACTCTTACATACACACTCGTGCGTACACCCATCACGTACACACACATTCACACACGTATACACACATTCACACACGTATTCTCTCTTTTGCACAAGAATGCTGGTAGAATGTGCAGACATGAGAATTTCAGAGCTGATGTCAGACCTTACTTTCAGAACTTGAAGTTGGTCAGAGTTGGTTGATGGCAGGACATTCCAAAAGGAATGTCAGGGCAGAGAGAACAGTCAGGAGCAAGAGATGGGCTCAGAGAGGAAGAGGAGGAAGCTGCCAAAGTTAAGCGTTACCCCTTTGTCTTTTTTGCTGCACAGCCTGAGGGCAGCAAGCCAGTGTCTGTTGTGTGTACTAGGAAATTGCATGTGTTGTCAGGAAATCTGGTCCTGACAGAGGAAAGGGTGGAGTTCTCGTCAGCATTGCTGGAGGTCTGGGGATCCTGGACGTAGAAGAACAAGTGTGAACAATAGACAGCCCAGTGTGAACTGGCTTAAGTAATAAGGACTGTTTATTGGCTGGTGTAACTGAGCAATTAAAGAGGGCTGATTTCAGGTGAGGTTTGATCAAGAGGCTGACACAGTGCTCTGAATTCTCTCTGTTTTGTGGGCTTTATGGTCACATTTTCTTCCTTTATAGTAGCGAGATTGGCTGTAACAGTTTAGTCCTCACATCTGTGTCTCATGTATACAGAGAAGAGAGGGTACTTGTGTCCAGAATTCCAAGCAGTAGTCCTGAGACTCTCACTAATGGACTGGCTAACAGCCCAGGTCCACTCATGTAGTAACTGGAGTATGCCAATCGGGTTTCTCCACGAAGAAGAGACTGAGGGCCCAGCAGGGGCTGTGAGGAGGTGGATAAGGTATAAAAATTGGGATTTCACGCCAAGAAGGAGCATGGATGCTAGTGGCCCTTGGCAGGGGCTCGTTGTGTTCCTCACACCTTGCTGGGACTGATGGGTGACGTTCTAGTGCCCCCACTCCTGAGTCGTCGTCGTAACATTCTGTGGTCGACGTGGAGAAGTGGAGCCCTGCTGCGTAAGAATCTCCCAGGCTGCATTACTTTCCTTTTTCATGAATTCTTACTTGAAATCTCTCCACAGCCCAGTAGATTTGCCCCTCCAGCTTCCGGAGAGAAGTTCAGCCATCTAGCTCCAGGGTAATGATTAAGGCAGAATTTGCTGGTAACTTACTCCTTCCTTTTGTGGACTCTGCTTTACAAAGATGAGCTGAACCAAGCGGAAGCCAGTGTCCTGCTGAAACGGTCTGAGTGGCAGAGGGCTAGACGCTACCGAAATCCCACGAGGAGCCAGGGATCGTCCCTACAGATGCTGCACGTGTCTTCCTCGTTCGTAATCTTGGGGAGGAAGTGATTTTCTTTCTGTTTCACAGATGATAAACCAGAGACTTCAGGCGATTAAGTAATTCCTCCAAGGCCATAGGGTGTGTAGGGCAGAGCTGGGATTTTAACCCACGGTGAGTAGAATCTGGCTTCAAACCTGAGCTTTTCACCAGCCTCTCTTAGCAGAAACACTCTGCACATCAGTCCTCAGGTGGAATTTGGGGGTGAGCTGCCCAGTCTTCTTCCCCTCCCTGCTTGAAACTCTCCCCACCCGTGGCCATCCTTGCTCTAAGAGTGGCCTCGTCCCTCTGCCAGAATCCAGTCCATGCAGCATCTCCAGATGCCAGTGGCCTCCACCTCAGGAGAGCTGGCCTTGTTTCCTGCACCACCCAGACCTACCCTGTCCAGCCAGTGCAGCAAGTACTTTTCTGATTTCATTTCCCCACTTCACAGCATTTTCCATTCAAAACTTACATATCCCAGGTCCCCCTCCATCACAGCCGTGCTGTACATTAGCTAGTACGTTCCTGCAGAGCTGGTGGGTTGTTTCATTAAGTGTTGCACATGGACACAGGTTGACTTTTCAACAAGGACCTTCTGGAGAAAGTGTGTGCTCACTAGGTGGGAATTCAAGATGAGGAAGATGGTACCTTGAGGGGCATTTGGCTCTCCGCCCACGCTGGTGGGGGTAGCAGTCTCTTGCCTGCACATGGTGGAGTCCGTGTTTGCATTGCAGATTATTAGTTGAAAGGAATGTTTCATGTCCCAGAAATGCAGGGTTCTCTGTCACTTTCAGGGAGATCTTTCAGGTTTGCCCCTGAATTCCTTTCCAGACACACATTTCATCCTGCTTTCACCTTCCCATTTCATCTGTGCATCATGCCCTACCCATATCTCTCATAATGTTGATCTGGGGTCAGCTGGCCGTGGCCTGTTTTTGTGAATAAAGTTTTATTGGCACGCAGCCATACCTGTTCACATGTGGATTGTCTCTGGCTGTCTTCCACTACAGTAGCAGAGTTGAGTGGTCACAGCTGAGACCCCGTGTCCCGCCAAGGCTAAAATATTTGTTATCTATTGCTGTTCTAGGTCAGTAGGCTCCATATATACTCCTCCATGAACCCCCAACTCCTTTTTTCCTTCACCTGGCCAGGAATAAAAACCTCTCAGAGCCTGGGCCTGATGTTTGGAAAAGAAAAACGCAATCTCCCTCTCAGTCCAGTCCTGAGGAAAGCAAGTCCTGACACTTCTGCATCCCCTCCCTATTTCTGGGCCCCTGGCAGACATTGCTAATCAATCATTACACTCTTCCCTACTGAGCCTCAGATTCCTTCTTCAAAGCAACACCCTGGCAGCCACTACCAATCGATTGGAGGTGGCATTCCAATGGAAACCATTTTTCATCCCTGGTCCAGTGGCCACTATCAGATCAGAGAATCATCTAAGACAAAAATCATATTTAATAAATAACTCTTGACCATCCTTTGGGTTGCCATGTCAGAGACAGACATAGTATCTCTCATTACGTCCAGAGTTGGCGCTTAAATCCGCTGTTTGCTGTTTCTTTGATTAAGTACCAGATGAAGTCATTGGCTTGCGATAGGGACTGTGTTATATGAAAAATGCCCTCACCTCCTTTTAAATAGGAGATTCGTTCCATTGTGCATTGCTCACAACGTGAGAGGCACCCAGGAACTAAGGCCTGCTTAGAATATTCTAGAGCCCCATATCAGTGTCACCCTCACTGAGTGGCTTCATAGGTGGAATCACTGACACTACTTATGCTCTGACTCTCTCACTGCTAATCCTTTCTCATTGAGCCGAGCTTCTGTTGAATTCGTACTGGGCAAAAGCCCACATACAGTGTTGCCAGGGGCTGGATTGGCGGCATCTATCACCACATGTCCCTTAAACCAAGTCCAATTTCAGGAAGCTCCTTAAAGACATTCTTTTCAAATGCTGGAGCAGATACTTGCTCAGCAACCTGACATTAACCATAATAGGTTAAGAATTGACTAAACATCGTATCCATTGACAACTGTGGAGACCTGCCCTAAAGACCATACTTGCTGCCACAAAACTGACTGAACCGGCTTCTGAGGAGGTGATAGGTGAGTTGCAAATGAGGAGGCGGCATCACTTAGCAGTTTCTCACTTCTTTTTACCTCCAGAAGTTGGAGATGAGGACTGGAGGGAGAGTGAATATTGTATAAAGAAAACATGGCAAGACTGTTTACGGGGGCAGTTAGCTGGAGAGACAAGCTCCTTCTTACTGGCTAGGAAGTAAGAAGCCTCTAGGAGTGAGGACTATTGACTAGAAGGATCCAGATGCCCTGGAAAACTTTGGTTTGAGCCTTGCACAGCTGGCATCTTGACAGCAAAGTTGTGTGCACCACTGTAGAGTGTCGGCTGGAATCCAATGCCAGGTTTTGCAAAAGCCATTGTTCACCAGACCTGGAGCTTTTGGGCCAATGAGAATGTGAGTATGCCTTTAGCCATTTAAAAACATTAAGCCAACCTTGGCAAAAGATTTTTGTGTTCGGCACCTTGCATCTTTTTGTGCTGGGTTTATGGAAAGGAAATTAGATACAGCCTCCCAGATGGCAATGGTGAGGGCCTTTTTAATAATGTTTTAAGCTTTTAGGTTTATGAGATCCCAGTAAAATTAATAACGTGATGGTATTGATATTCTTTGAGTGAAAAAATTATGCATCTCTTCCTGGAACAGATAGAAGATTTTAATAACTATTATACCCAAGGTGCCATATAACCAAATATTGAAAATGTAAGATTATGTTATTTAGAATCACATTAACATAAAGGCTGTTATTGTTAGTATGGTGCATATCCTGGGGGAGCTCTTGCACTAAGAGACACCAAGTTCAATTTAAACTTCAGATGGATGGGCTTCCATGGAACTAGAAGGCCCTTTCTGCCAACCGGAAAGCAGATCACCATGGATTATTTAATTTCTGGCACAAATGAACACAGGACTGAGAAATATGGTATTGTGGTAAGCTAGTCGTTGTGATGTGTTCCAGAGCAAGGATGCCATGGTTTAGCCATGTTCTACCTTAGGCTGGGTGTTGGTTTGCCCCAGGGGCAAGAGATGTGGTAGAGAACATCTATTGTTTCTGCTGCCCAGCATCTCTCTTTACCCTCTTCTTCTGGTATAGGAACTCCCTTTACTGGGAGAAATGTTTCCAAACTTCCAACCAAGTTGTAGCAGGGGGCTGCCAGTCATGATACCCTACCCTCCTGGACCCTAGGATGGCTCCTGCTTGTGGCTGAGCCAGTCACTACACATACACCCCACCCCTCCAGCCTGGCCACAGTCCTTATGATAGTCAGCATCCTTTCCCATAACTTAACCTACTAGAGCTGGCAGAGGAGGGTTCTGTTTCTTCTCTGATTAGTAGGCTATAAGAATATACATCTGGAGCTGTGTTTGTTTGTAGTTTTATACCCTGTTGAGATAGCACCCTGGAGAGAATGAATGAACCACACAAAGGAAGCAGTCAGTAGTGAGGGCAAGGAGAAAGAAAAAGTTCTTGGCATCCATAAGGCCTATCCGGCCCTACCTGTTCTCCATTTTCATCACATAAGCCTATAAATGCCCCGTTTTGCTTAGATTAGTTAGACTTATGTTTCTGTCACTTGCAAACAAAGAGCTTTAACAGATAACGCTGGCACCCCACATTTCTCTCCCAGGCTGCTGCCCCACATTTCTCACCCCTTTTCCTTCCTGTCTACTTCAACAAGCTTTCTTTGATTGCCTGTTAATGTACCAGCACTGCGATAGGCCCTGAGGGAAAAACTCTGAGGCAGACATTCATGGTGCTGCCCTCGTGGGACATGCCTGGGTCTAACAAGACCTCTCACACCTTCTTTCCATTCCCATGGAGTTTTGGATTCTGAACCACTGACTCACCTTTCCCCAGGCCTTGTCCTCCTTTGTTGCTGCCCTCATTCCCAGTTGCTCACATGAACTTGGCTTTTTGTCTTTCTTGTCCTACTTTGTTTGCGCCCAACTTTTCTCAGTACAAAGCACTAAATTCCCTGCTCTGCCTTGTTTGTGGGCTTCTTGGTAGCCCAATGTCTGGCTTTTTCCAGTCTCTGAATCTAACCTTTCACTCTCTAAGCTCTCTAAGCCTCAGATTTGCCATCTGTAGAATAGAGGTAATAATAATACCTATTTCATAGGTTATGGTAAAGATCAAATGATTGATGGATGCTTCAACAAGAAATCAATATGCAGGAGCAGAAGTTAGTATCTGATGCTTCTAATAAACAGGTTTAAATGTAAAATCATACTCTTTTCATCTTTAGTATTAAAGAAAATAGTACCATGAAAAGAATCTTCTAGATTAGAAAGGCTGTACATTTTTTTAATGTTAATTTTTCAGAGTTCTATTAGTGGGGCAAAAATCTCATGGGCAGGAATACATTTGCTGTGTATTTCCTATTTAGCTTTTATTTAAGAGAATCCAGAAGAAAGTACCCTTAGGAATAGACTTGTCTCTGATTCTAGGTAGAATTAAAATGTGCAAAGGGTTACCTGTGTGTGTGTGTGTGTGTGTGTGTGTGTGTGTGTGTGTGTGTGTGTGTGTGTGTCTACGCCTGCACACCCGTGGAACAGAGACGGAGAATGATATATTTCACAGAGTACATGTGAACTTGTAAGGTCTGACCATGTCCTTAAGCCTCTTTTATTTTCTAGCTGATCACATTAGATGCATAATTTAAGGTTTCTACACTTCAAAACCTGTTGAGCCTGTTTCTCTGCTCTGTGAGGGATCCTGTGACTGTGTTTGAATAGCGCCGATATCTCCTAGTCTCAGAGGGTAAGCAGTAATGGCAGGAATGGCACCTACTTCTCCACTTATCTAGTGAGAAAAGGTTCTCTTCTTTCTTGTTGACATTCTTGTCCCTGAGCGCTTTTACTTTGCTACAAAAAGACCTCTGGTAGCGTGCTACCTTCCAAAGCATTGTCTGATGCATTTATTATTAAATGAATTCCTTGGTTAATGGAAGTAATTGCTTCCATTGATTACTTTCCAGTAATTAATTAGGCCAGTTTTAAAGTGGGGATGGTGACAATCCTGCGTGGTTGAGGACGTTAGCGTAGGTTAGCAGGTGTCAACTCCATGATGGCAATGTCTGATCCACCAGCTCTTTTCTTAAGAGTATCCTGAAGGAGTATATCTTCCTTTTCCAAGAATTAACTATCTGTGTGCCCATTTGAGGCCCCTGAATTCATGCAAAACCTCAAAGCACCTTTGTGATCTGAGCAGTTCATTCAGAGGAAGTGGTGCGGTCTTAGGTAGCCTTTCTGTTTTCCACAGAGTGTCATCTGGATTATCTACACATCCAGCTGCCCCTGGCGTGGCCTCTGGGATGTTCCACAGACACACAGCGCTCTTCCTCTCCTGCATTCTCTCCTTGAATATCCTGTCATCCAGACATTTCGGAATTGTGCTTCTTTTAAACAAAATAATCGCTTTTGATCTTCCACCAGCCATTTCCATACTTGTATCTCATTGGTTCCTTATCTCTTTTGATTGCTGTATGTCATGCATGATATAAATAATATATTGAGGACGAATGTACTAGCTCCTGGCACCAGCAACCCTCAGCTACCTTCATGTCATGGTGTCTAAAATCTGGGTTGATCTTTTGGATATTAGATGTCCAGGAGACATAGGATTGATTGAAAAATTCACTTCATACATCATAAAGTTGAAAATTTGTTCAGTTTAGTCCTACATATATTAATTAAACCCCTACTTTCTGTAGGATGTTGCATTCGGCTCTAGGATACAAAGATAAATAAATCATACATCTTGCCTTTGATGAAGTTTCCAGTCTAATGTAGAGTGTATTGCCAAAGATCTCCTAAAGTAACAGAGGAGCCGCATATATTAGTTGGCTTAATTAATCAGGAGACGTCTCATATAAGCAGGCATCCTCCAGCCCACACACAATGCTTGACAGCTCCAGTTTTTCTTCTTGGTAATTGTCTGGCTTCAATCAAATCTCTGCACTGGCTTCACCCTCAGGATGGCAGCAGGAGGGCTCACCACCTCCCAGGCAAGTTTCCCAGAAGCCCTCTCAGGTGACTTTTCCCTAGGTCCCGAGGGCCAAGACCAGGTCATAAGCACACAGCGAGGAGAGTGGGATTACCATAACTGGTTTAGGCTAATCATTTCGGGCAGAATGTATCTTGGGCACAGCCCCATTAGCGTTGGGTAAACATGAGAAGTTAGAAGTTCACTATAATGTGGGATGTGCTATGATTGGAGTCTCTGAGATTCCAGAAGATTTCTCTCTACATAGGCATAAGCTAAAAGCCTTTCTAAAGTCTGTGTAGGTGATAATGACTGTATCCCCTAGTGTCTGCCTCTACGCTTCTTACCCTGGGGTAATGCACTCTCTTCATCTGGGTACTGGGAGGTGTCCTAAGAGATTATGGGAAACCAAAAATAAACATGTGCATCTTCCTGGAGCATCAGTTTTACTTACTGTATTTTTAGAAAGAAAATCAAAGATGCATAATGAAGAAGAGTGCAAAGTCTACATGACTCTTTTAGATTAAAAATGGTGAATTCAATTTCTAATTGGTAAAATTGTTTGGGGTCCTATCCCTGGTCCCTGATGGTACATATTCCCTCTTCTTTGCCGTGTAGTTTATTTACTTGGATGGACTAGTAAGGAAGAGGGCCAGTCTCCGTAAGTTTTCATTGTTGTGAAAAGAAACTTGATTAATCTGGATGCTTTTCTTTCCTGAAGCAGTTTCAGTGATTGTGGGCTTGTGAAAATTCTCCTCCAACTTGATCATAATCCGATGTTTATGACAGTCGTGCTTTATCATGTAAATGTAATGTTTACATTTTATATATGTCTATGCTGCCTGGCTTATTTATTTTAAATCTTTATCTTCTCTGAAACTGTTGTGTGTACAGAGCATGGGATTCCAAACGGAGGCAAAGAATGCCGATAACCGTTGACATTCTCTGCACTCTTGCAGTTAATCAGTTAACAAGCTTAAGTATTCTGTTTTAGAAATAGAAACAGAGAGCAAATCTGCCAGGCAAATGAGTTCAAGTCTTCTTACCCTGCTCCTAGCATAACTTGAAGCAACAGAAACAGAACTGGTTTCTGAACATCCCAAAGCACTCTTGAAAAGGGGCTTAGAGAACTAAGCCACTTAGGAGGACAAATATGTCTCAGATAATCCCTGCTGCTACTGTCAAGACCCATTTGAATCAGGTCAAATTAAAACTAAAATGGTTCAGCTCCAGAAATCTTACACATCAGTTTCTGTCTTAGCACACAGTGTCTTCAACATCTGTTAGAAATGTATGGCACACTTAAGCCATCTGATCCCCTTCTGGGTCACAACTGTTTTATTCCATTGTTTGTCTTCTTCCAGTGATTTGAGCGAATCCAATACCAGCCTCACGTTTCTCCCTGGTTCTTCCTTGGAAAATGCTTCTAGACCTAGGGAGTAGGTTCCAAGCCTTGTTATTTTTGGCTCTCATTCCTTTTTTTTTTTTTTTTGATAAGGAAAGGCTCTCCTCCTGTAGGGCCATGGGTAGCTTTCACATTGCTTCTCGACAGGCATCGTTCCTGCACTCAGGGAGCTTATGGGCGAGTGGTGAAATCAGACATCAAGCAGGTGATTTTAAATGTGATGGATATTATGAGAGGGAAAGGTCAAGTGGCTGTGATGGGCAGCCACCTGCTTCAGGGGATCGACCTTCCAACTAAGGCTTGAAAAATGAAGGAGGGTTCCCTGGTTGAAATCCTAGGGTAGAAAAGAGTGTTCAGGACTGAAGGAACAAATAGGAAGAGCCTGAGGCAAAAGAGTTGGAACCCAAAAGAAGACCAGAATGGCCTTCTGTCATGAGGCACAACCTGAACCAGAAACCTACACTATAGTTTAAAAGGTTATTCAGAGTTACAGGGAGTCTTGTAATCAGATCTCGTAATTCGAATTATTACTGATTGAACCATCACTTTTTCTCAACAAGTAGAAACTTCGGCCCAAGTTGAATAAATATAGAGATACAAATTAATTGCATGCCCTAGGATATATGTTTGAACAATACTCCTTGATTTGAAGGACAGGAGAATGAATAAAATGGAAGTGCCAGTCTTCATGTGGGGACATTTACTCTCGGGTTTCTCAGCGGATTAAAATTCTGAAGCTTTCTGCCGTGGCAGCTGGACCACATACACACCACCATGCTCTTCTAAGCCGTGGGGAGTGTGGCGATCGAAATACCAAGTATCAACCCGCTTGGCAATGGATACAACCAATTTCATTTGCTGCTTAAACAATGTGGGTGAATTGTGGACTGTTAAGGTGGAAAACAACCCAAAAATTATTGCACTTAAGATTCTTTCCTTAAGCCTTGTTTGTTCAGAATATGTTTTCCTTCCTTTAAATCCAGTTTTACCATACTACCTTGAATAACTTCTTTAGAAGTACTTGAATTCTGATTACATTGTATTGCCTTTTCCTGCTATTTCTTTATTCTTTTAAAATAACTGTTACCTGCATACAAGTGTAATGTATATATTTAGATAACACAGGCTATTACAGGGGAGGGTAGACAAGGAACTAGGCATAGTGGTAGACTTTGGGGGAAGGAAAGGGCCAGGCTGCCACCTGCATAACATTTTCATGTGGTTTAGATGAAAAGGACTCTTTCCTCCGAGCCAGGAGTTATGGCTTCTCCAGCAGAACCCAGGCTAGATTATGACCTCCAGTCAGTGCCTCAGCCAGATGCTGTTATGCAGTAAACAACTTGAACAGTCTTACATGGCAGCCCTGGAAATGAGGAGATGTGGAACAAGAACGGGAGAGAGGCTCACATTTCATTCACTGAACAGCCTCTTGTACGATTGCGTGTACATTTCAAAATTAGAAATTGAAAAGTAATCTGTGCTGATACAGAAAACCAGGAAAAGAAAGCCTCCTCCAAAGTAAATTAAAATCAGCCGGTGATCCTAACTCAAATCACTACTATTAAAATTTGATGCATTTTCCTCCAGTTTCTTTTCTATATGTGTGTACATTCAGTTTCACAGTGGAATTCGTATGCAGTACTTCTTTCCTGTTTTTATTTTTCCTTTTTTTTTTTTTTTTGTAAAATAGGCTTTTTTTTTTCCAGTCAAGAGAAATGTTAACACTTTTTCCTGAAGATATAAATATCACATGCTCTTTGCAGAATATTTAGCAAAAATAGATAAAGGGTTAATATGTGCTCTATGTCTTTACCTTTTTTTTGATAATATCTTTGAGATAGAACTCACATGCCATAAAACTCAACTGTTTAGTGTACACTTAATGGCTTTTAGTTTATTTACAAAATTGTGCACGATCACGATAATCTAACTTTAGGACATTTTCATTGTCTTAAAAAGAAACTCTGTACTCATTAGCAGTCACTCATTTCCCCCACCCCTCCCTCCAAACTCCCTCAGCCCTGGGCAGCCACTAATCTATTTTCTATCTGTATAGATTTGCCTAATCTGGACATTTTATGTAAACAGAGTCATAAAATATGTGGGGTTTTTTTTATGACTGGTTTCTTAACACTTAGCATATGTTTTGGAGATTCATCCATGTTGTAGCATGTATCCTTTTTTAAAGTTATGTATTTTGTATTGATTGCTTGATGATTTATTCTTGACTTTTTAATTTTATATACATACTGCAAAAGTCACCCTTTTTAAATAAGTGTACAATTCAATGGTTTTTCACATATTCACAAGGTTTTGCAAGTATCACCATTACCCAATTCCAGATTATTTTCATTTCCCCCAAAAGAAACTCCACGCCCATTGACAGTCACTCTCTGCTCCATCTCCCCAATCCCTTGGCAACCAGTAATCTACCTTCTGTCTCTGGATATATGGCCTCTTTGTCTAGCTTTTTTTGTTGTTAATTTGTTTACCACAATGTTTTCAAGATTCCTCCATGTTGTAGCATGTGTCAGTACTTCATTCCTTTTTATGGCTGATAATATTCCAGTACATGGCTATGCCACATGTTATGTATCCACTCATCAAGTGACATTTGAGTTGTTTCCACTTTTTGGCTCTTATGAATAATGTTGCTATGAATGTTACACACAAGTTTTTGTGTGAGCAAATATTTTCGATTCTCTTGGGTATATATACCCCATTCCTTTTTATTGCTAAATAATATTACATTATATGGACATACTACTTTTTAAAAAATCTGTTCATCAGCTGATAGACATGAGGGTTGTTTACACCATTTGGTTATTATGAATAGCAGTGCTATAAACACTTGCATACAAGGGTTCTTTTAAACACCTGTTTTCACTTCTTTTGGGAAATGCATAGGAATGGAATTGTTGGGTCACATGAACATTCTTTGTTTAACCTATACAGTCTTTCCACAGCAGCTGCACAACTTCACATTACCAGTAATATGTGAGTATTTCTCCATATCCTCGCCAACACTTGTTATTGTTCACGTTTCAATCATAGTCATTCTAGTGGTTGTGGAGTGATGTATCATTGTAGCTTTGATTTTTGGTTCCCTAAAGATCAATGATGTTGAGTGTTTTTTCGTGTGCTTACTAGGCATTCATGTATCTGCTTTAAAGAAATGTATATTCAAATCTCTTGCCCATTTTTAAATTGGGCTGTTAGTCTTTTCATGATTGAATTGTTGCTCATTATATAGTCTGGATATAGTTCTTTATCAGATATAAGATTTACAGATACTTTCTCCCAGTCAGTGGCTTGTTTTTTTCATTTTCTTCATAGCATTCTTTGAAGCACAGAAGTTTTTAATTTTGGTGAAGTCCAATTTATTTTTTTGTTACTTATGCTTTTCATGGCGTATCTAAGAAACCACTGCCAAATCCAATATCACAAAGATACGTAATTATGTTTTCTTCCAAATTTCATAGATTTAGCTTTTACTTTTAGTTCTTTGGTCTATGTTGAGTTGATTTTTGTGTATGGTGTGAGGTAGGGTTCAAATTCATTCTTTTGCCTGTGGCTATTCAGTTGTCCCAACACCACTTGTTGAAAAGACTATGCTTTCCTATTGAATGATGTTGGGACTTTTGTCAAAAATCAGCTGACCATACATGTGAGGATTTATTTCTGGACTCTAGATTCCATTTCATTAATCTGTATGTCTGTCCTTATTCCAGTACTACACTGTCTTGATTACTATAGCTTTGTAGTTAAGATTTATAATGTGATCTATTGAAAGTAACAAAACACCCAGCTAAAAGCAGCTTAAACTTTGTAAGATCATTTATTGTTTTTATCTCATTACAAATCATTTGAAAATAGGCTGCTCCTGAGTTGGTTTGACATCTAAACAATGTCATCAAAGACCTAGGCTTTTACTGTCCTTTTTTCTATTATCTTTGCTGTCAGCATTTGTCTTCTTGGTCACAAGATGGCTGCTGTAGCTCAGAGCATTGTATCTCCATTCAACAGTGCCCCAAACAGGAATTAAGAAATGTACTGACAGAATTCTTGTGTTGTTCCAGCTCTTCAAAGAGGGAAATCATTTCCAGAACTCTTTAGAAAGCTTCACTTTATATTTTATTGCCAGCATGGTGTCATGCCTTCCCTTAGACCAATCATTCTTCATCCCAGGGACATAGAAAATGGCCAACCAGAAAATCAGAGTCTCTGAAAAAGGAGTAAATGGCTGATGGATAGACAACCAACACCATCTGCCAAAATACATAAACATATAAAGAAGAAACCAACATTATCTGTAAGTCTACCAGACTGAGATACTAATGGATCTTTTTACAGTAAGGAGGTCTACCTTAAATTTCTTTGGTGCCAGGTTCTTCAGAAATGAAACTTGTTTTCCTCATCTGTTATTGACTCAAGACCAGATCATAGCATTCTTCTGTTCATTCCTCTCGAATGCTGCCTGGAGCTCTCTGAACTCTAGGTCTGAAGAACACACAACTGCTTTCCTAACTTCATAAAATATTCATAAGCTTTGAGGCCGGTAGCCTGCTGCTTTTGACCTCTTTATCTTCTTGTAGACAACCTATTTTATAGTTGAAAACAATATTTTGCTGCTGACAACTTCAAGTTAATTTTAAGATAGCAAGACATAAGAAAAACTTTTATGCCCCCCTTTTTTTTTGTATGCTAGAGTTTGCTTTTATTTTGCTCTTGCTGCTTAAGGGCCAAATAGTTGAAATTCCTAGCAATAATCCTACCATATCATTCTGTCTTTTTTAGTAATAATGGGGAAATGATCTATTTTTATAACCTATTGCCCATATTTGCTTGATAGCCAGCATGTACTTGGCCTTGAGAGTTTTTACTACTTTGAAGCCTACTGATCTTGGCTAATTTCTGTTTTTCATTTTACTACCAATATCCGTACATAGATAGTACAGTTGATCTTTAGAAAGTCAAGATTTTTCACTTATCTGTTTTTTTCTTCTACTCTTCATTGTACAGGAGTGAAGGTCATTGGGTTTTAAGTAGTAGCTCTCTTATTTCCCGTAAAAAATTCAGTTACTTTTCATTATAGATTTTCTTTTTCTTCTCCTGATAGTTTTGTTCTTATTTAAATTGAGTAAACCCAAAGGTCATTTTGTCACATTAAGTTCCTAGCTAATAAATAACTCCTAGAACCATCCATACCCTATACATCTTACTATGAGGCCAAAACAAGTCATAACTTACAAATACAGAAAAGTGGCCTTTTATTTCTCAATTAAAAAATTAAAAAATTAGTAGGTATACTATTTTAGCTTTTAAATGCTTTTTCCACTGATCTCCAGCAAGTCATCCAGTTTTTCTGTGCCTCAGTTGCTTTATCCAAGAAATGGGGCCAGCAGTACCCTTCTCCATTTGACCTTGGGAGAATATTATGAATATCGACTGATGCTATATGTGGAGCTGCCTTTATTTATTCAGAAAAGGGTGCTATATAGACCAATTTATTACTATTTTATTTTTGTCATTGTTGGTGTGCATGTAAATTAAGTGTAAATAAAAGGTGACAAATTATGGGGGTGGGAGGGACATCACAAGATTGATACTATTTCTTCTTTCAAGAAGAAGGTCAGCTCTTTCTCTCTGATCTACATGGGCTCCCTTGGAACCTTCTTTCCCTTCGAGTGCTTCCACATCCACACTGATGACATCTAAAATTTGACCTGGCAAAATTTCCATGATCCGTTTAGTGGATTAACTAGTAAAAATGGATACAATACGGAGTCTAATGTGTTGCTCCCTTTTTTGTACTTTTCTATGCAATAATGATAGCATGTCTCCTCTTTCCTTTGAGCAAGGAGAATTGAATTTACTAAAATAATAGCTGGAGTTTTTGAGGAAAGATGGGAAAGTCTTCTTTTGCTGTGCTTTGTTTTTTTCCTTCTAGGGGTGGAATGAGTTTACCAAAGAATGGAAGTTGGATAGATGCCTCAGTGCTGGATATGATTTAGTCTGTGGTGGTTTTAGCCCTTGATGGTGCCAAAAAGCTATTTACAGTCATAAAGGCAGCTGCGGAACATAACCAGTCCACTGGTCAGCCTTGCGTGATGGTAATAATGGCTGGTAGCCTCCTCTTCCAGATTGCACTCCTCTGCGTGCTTCCATCCATCTCCTCCTGCTTGAGGCCCAGACTGAAGGATGCTCCTTACTGTCTCAGCCCAAAGGAAAGAGGAGAGAAAGCAGGAGAGGAGGGAGGGGCAAGAATACCTTGCTTCTGGCTCAAGTGGGACTGAAGCAGAACTTGTTTCCCCCCAGCCCTTCAGCCTCCTCCTCGCGGGCGAGATGTAGAGGGGGATGGGGCATGCAGACCCCTGAATGAGATGCTTATGTCTGCACAGTTGGGCAGGCCTCCCAGAGGCCCCAGGAAGTGCTTGCTTTGAAGGGGGCAGCTTTGTCCACCAGACTCTCACCCCACATGCATAGTTAGGCCCCATCCCTGGGGGACCTGTTGACTTTAACTTACTTACGTAGACATTCCTATGATCCTAGTTAAGCCCTTTGTTCTCAACCCTGGAACTCTGCAGCTGCCTCCCAGGTGGCTTCCCTGCCCTTCCACCTCTCAAGCATCCCTCTCACCCTTTTCCCTCAAGTCCCACAAATCTGGGATCCCTCTTGCCATAGAGTCTTCGTTCTTAATAGCTCTTTCTGCCTTGGACTACTCTCTGTGTCTCCACTGCCCTCATCACCTGGTCCTCCCCTACTCAACCCTCAGGTCTCAGCTGCAGTGTCCCATCCTCGGTGAGGCATTCCTTGGCCCTCCCCCCGCCCCTGATATCCTGCATCACGCGTCTCTGTCATAACCCTGCGTAGCAGCGCCTGCTTCCTCTGTATTAGTTGTTCAGATGCCTGCCTTTCTCACCTACTCTGAGTCCCGCTTAGACAGAGATCGTCTTTGTTTTGTCATAGTGCGTTCTCAGTACTTACTTCCCTGCCTGACATGTAGTGCAAACTCAATACGTAATTTTTTAATGAACAAGAGTATGTATTGGGGAATGGATGAACTTCTTTCTGTATTCACTGTTGAGACAAATAGTCATTCATTTGTCAGTTCAATAAACATGTATTGATTGCCTGATATGTGCCAGCCAGTGGGCAAACAAATATGAATAGGACCCTGTCCCTACGTCCAGCAGTGGTTTCTGAATGGGTGTAGCTACCGCCCTACATGGAGCATCTGAAATGTGGGGAGATGCTTTTCGTTGTGGATGTCATAGTGATCGGGGCGCTACTGGCATGTGGTGGGCAGAGCCCAAGGTCACTAAACATTTTCCAATGCCTGGGGTGCTCCTGCACAAGGAAGCACCATCCAGCCACCCTACCTCCACCTCCTCTACAGGAATTCCTCACAAATCTTCAGTCCAGCCAAGAAAAGTGGCAATATTCTGTCGTGTATGCCATGAAAGATTTCAGTAGCAGCGCTCAGCCCAGGGGAGGCATCCACATTCCACCTTGGGCTCCATGTGAGGGGAGTAGCTTTTGTAATGTGCTAAAGAAAAGGCTTCACCCCTACCCAGGAGCCTCTGATTTAAGCGAAATGATAAAGCCAAAAATTAAAGTGCCAAAAGAGAAGCAGCTTATGATGAAATGACTATTCCTCGTTTTTACGAAAAATATCCACCAAAGGTAAGTGGAGATGATAGCGAGTGGCGTGCCAGTTCTTTCTCAGTGGGCTTTGAGGACAGTTCAGCACTTAGTGAGTATGTGAAAACCATTATCGAGTGTCACGTCCCAACCTGCCTCTGGAGGGAGAAAATGTCAAGAGGGCAGAGTGTTTCCCCATAACAAGTCCTGTGACAGGAATAGCAGGTGTGGGATCGAACGGGACCAGGCTTCCTTGGTCTCCGCACCACTGACATGTTGTTGTGCAAGACAGTTGTTTGCTGTGGGGCTGCCCTGGGCACTGGAGGACGTGGAGCAGCCTCCCTGGCCTCTCCCCACTAGATGCCAGGAGCGCCCCCAAGGTGTCACAACCAGAAATGCCTCCAGACTTTGTGGGCGGGGTTGCAGAATGGTCCCTGATTGGGAGCCACCGAACCAGGCCTTGTTTTCGTCCCCCTCAAGCCCTGTCAGACATGGTCTGTTAGAATTTATCCACATTGGCTTTTCAGCTGTGTAGAGAGTAGAGGTTAAAAATAGCCGCAGGCATTAGATGGATGCTGTCTTTTTGATGGGCAGAGGGGACCGCTGGAAACTGCTGTGAGAGGACCAGCTAGCTCCTTCTAGAGAAGGGCTTGGCACTTTGTGCTGTCTCCCTGGCATTATGCTCCTCCTCCTGCTCATTGCTCAGAAGAGAACCTACAGGAGCCTCGGGGATAATGATAATTTCTCTTTCACGTCTGCAGCAGAACTCCCAGGTGTATCAGCAATGCTGTCACCTGAAGCATCTTTTTAAGCCTCCAGAGAGAGCTGCAGGAAATTACAGTGTATTGCAGGGAACTCTGATGCTGGAGTGGAAAAAAAAAAAATCCTCTTCTTAAATTAAAAAGAAAGAAAAAGCAAGATAATTTTGAAGCCAGCTTGATTTAGCTCCTTTTCCACAGGAAATTTTAGACCAGCTTCAAGGGTGTGTGTCTGGGGTCTGGTTTGTCCCACGTGGCTAGTTCATTTTAAGAAGGATGCCACGCTTGGGTCGCTCTTCCCCCCAGCCCCCCGCACCTGGGCTCAGTTGCCACCCACTGTCAGCCCCTGGTGTGAAGAACTTGCTTTTCCTTCCGTCTAAAATCCCTCTGCGCCCGAGAGCTCCAGACTTCTCCTTCTGCAGGAGAGGAAAGCTGTTTGGATAAGAAGAAGCGTCCATGTCTACACTGGTGGGAACAAGATGTCTTTTCTTGTCTTGTATCCACCTCGGAGCATCTACTGCTTCTCCAAGTCTCCAGGAGAGGATGGGCTACATGGTGGGGACAAACTAGCTGCAAAGAGCTTTTTTCAGGGACTTCAAGAAAGTGAAAGGACTACTCTCCAAAGCCAAGTCACCCCCAACTTTAACTTCCAATACACAGAAAAACACTTACTTACTTATCCTGTCTTATCTGGGTACAAAAAGAAAAAAAAAAAAAAAGAAAAAAAGAAAAGAAACATTTCCTGATTTTGGTGGTGGTGACCATTTTTTTTTTCCTTTGGGTGCTTACCTTTGGGCAGCCATATACTAAACACTTTATAAAGAATATTTTGCTTAATCTTCCCCCAAATCCTAGGCAGTAGATTCCGACCTTATCCCTATTTTGTAGATGAGGACCCTGAGGCTTTGTGGGTTTTAGGAGCTTGTACAAGGTACCCCAGGAGGTACCACAGGTCTTAAGGAGCAGGGATTTATCTGGTGTGTCTCTCTTAGGAGACTTAGCTCCTAACTACCATGTCCTACAACTGTGCTTCTCCATCTTTAGCACGAGTCAGAATCCCCCAGAGGCCAAGTGAGCGCTCAGACCAGGGACCACACCCTGACTCTGGAGGGGGCCCAAGAACTTGCATCTCTACCAGGTCCCCAGGTCATGCTGATGCTGCCAGTTCAGAGACTGCACTTTGAGAACCCCTGTTACACTACATCCTGTTTTCTAGAAAACAGTGTAAGCACCGACTTTGAAAACTTTGAACGAAAACAGCTGAGGTTGGAATCGACCGCTGACATTAATCCTCTACCCGGATAGATAACGGCCACAGTGTTTCTCGAGCATCTCTTCTGAGAGGTTGGTGTCATGAGACAGAGATAATTGACCTGTTGTAGGTCTTATTCTGGTATTCCCTTGGCTGCCCGACATTTCCGAGAACACGGTCGCACTGCATCGTTAAAAAAATAGTAATAAATGTACCACCGTCATTCACTCATACTCGTGGGCCAGGGGTGAAGTTCAGTAGTTTTCCATCTGAAGGATGACGTTTGATTTTCAAACTGGACTTGGTTTATTGTCTTTTGACCCTTTCAGACCTAGCATACTCTGATTTTGTGTGAACGCTGTGACCGTGATCTTGGAAAATATCATCAGGGTGCTGATACTAATAAGCACATAGAGATTTACTGTGAAGAAAGGTTTGCAAATCTTGGATGAGGTCTTAGGTCCTATTAACGAATTCAACAAAAACTCTTAGGCAATTTTATTAGTAATAAAAAGAAGTAAAAGGTAAGAAAAGAAGCATCATTTGAAAGTCTCCTGATTATGGTTACTTTGAAAACAACAGGCGCTTTGAGGACAGGTTTTTGTATTCCTTTGACTGGTTGAGTTTCACCCAAATTAAGATTCCAAAGGCACATTTGAAACCTGAAATAAAGCTGATCTGCTTGTTGATGATTTGTTCTGAAGCCTTCTGAGGTCTTTCAGAAGAAAGGCTTTGGCACCTTTCCCTTTCTGCCACTTAATAGCAAAGATAACAGCCCAGGTGTGAAACCACCATTAAGATACAGACAATTGTCCTACCAGTGGATTCAGGAGAAAACAGCCTCCTGAAATTTGCTGCAGTGCTTTTGCTGTGAGCAATGTTACACTATTATTTGGGACTGAAATCCACACATATTGCAAAGGGGAGTAGGGACTGGTGGTATGTGGGACTCCTCAGGCTCCTTTTTCCAAATGCCTCTGGCAATATCAATTCCTGGAGGGGAACTTAAAAAACAAAACAAAACATAATTATCTGGTGACTTCAGGAGTGGTGGAACAGCTTCCTTTGGTTTTGAGTCGAGAATTTACCTGTGCAGGTTTGTGCTGGCAGTTGCTGCTACATGTGTCCAGAGGCTGAATTTTCTAGAACCAAACCAAGGATTCTCTTGTGAGTGCCTGTTTCCCAGCAAATACTAACTGGAAGCTATTTGCTAGAGACCAAGAATGCTCTTTGTTTTTCTCACGAACTGACTGCTGCATTGGAATTAGCACAATGCGAGGGGCACGGGATCCTGCCCTCTGGCAGGCAACAATAGGCAGGTTTTCATTTTCTGCCAGACCCTCAAGTTAGGAGCAAAGGCAGGCGCTGGAGTGAGTCACACACGCACTGTTGCTTTGAGACTGGTATCTTCAGCTTGTGGCTTCAGTACAACCAAGGAAACATTCAGGGCTGTTCCCCCAGGAGTGGGGTCCAAAGGGATGCTTTGGAGGTTTTTTTTCCCTCCTGCATCTTGGTGCCGCCCAGAGATATTTATCAGTGTGAACAGAACAAGATGCCAAGCAGAGATCCTGTAAAGTGAGGTGCTCCCCAAGGCAGATTCGGAGACTGGGGCTGGTGCGCGCGCGCGTGCGTGTGTGGTGTGTGCAAGACGTGCAAGGCAAGTGCGCTGATATGCAGCTCTCCTGTTCGCCTGCAAAGAGTTGCTCCACTCCCCCCGCTGCCCAGCGCGCTCGGGGAGCGCCAGGGGGAGTCCTCGCCGACCCGGGCTTCCCGCGCCCCGGGAGCACCGAGGGCTCGCCTGGCGGAGCTTAGCGCAGCTTGCTCGGCGCTGCCAGCGAGCGGGCGGGGTGGACACTGGGCTTCTGTGTGCCCGCCGCAGCCGTTGGCTGGCAGGCGCCCAATCCCGGGGCATGCCGCCGGAGCCCGGCCAGGACGCACGGTGAAAGACCAGTTTGGGGGAAGGCTTGACCCCTGGCGGCCAGCAGAAGCCGGCGTCGGGAGCCCAGGCGGTGGGGCCGCCGGGATCGGGCTCTCTGGGCTGCAGCTGCGGGAGCAGGCACCCCTCGGGTGCAGAGGGAAAAGGAGGCATGGCTTCGGTGTTCATGTGCGGCGTGGAGGACCTGCTGTTCAGCGGCAGCCGCTTCGTATGGAACTTGACCGTGTCCACGCTGCGAAGATGGTACACGGAGAGGCTGCGGGCTTGTCACCAGGTGCTGCGGACGTGGTGCGGGCTGCGAGATGTGTACCAGGTGAGCTGGGGCGCCCAGCGCCCGAGGGCCCTAGCAGGATGCCGGGCGCTCGTGGGAAGCTGGTTCCACCTGTATGATTTTATTCTTTTTTCCTCCACCTCTCTCTTTCAAAACTCTTAGCAGGCTGCTCGACTCTTGGGTCAAATGCTCTGCAGCGCTGGGTAACTGACAAAGCTTGTGAATTTTCTCTATCTGGCGGCCCTTGAGAATTAGTCCCTGCCTTTGCAGACATTTATTAGAGAGAGATGGTGTACCTGCCCGCCGGCACTTAGCTAAAAAAGCTGTAGCTTTACAGCAGAGGGTCGGCAGGGAGCAACTTTGACATTCACATGATTCCTTCTTTTTCATTTCATTGGAGTGAAGGCAGGCGTTTCAAGGAGCAAGGATCTCACACCAGTTTACGGTCAGAAGGGCCTGAATGGGTTTGCATTCTTCCCTTTGGTTTTATTTCAGCTTTCCATCAGGCAGCCCCAACTTGCAAGGCAGAGCCAGGAAAAGCTGATTCTGTGTCTACTGGCTTTTGGAAGAAAGGACAGCAAATTGTGAACACTTTGCAGGAGGATGCTGGGCTGGGGAAGGGAGGGGTGGCTTGGCTGAGTGCTGGAATGCTTACGTTTGGATTTACTCCCTGTCACACAACACAGCCTCTTTATTTCTCTGCGAAGTCCCATCCTGCAGGCAAAAAATGCAGCAACTTTATTCAGTCTCTCTGGGGCTGCAGCTCCCCTTCATTTTTTAAAAATCAGATGTTTGTGGATTTAAAAGTTCTGTGCTTTAGTTGTTAATATCTTTGAGGTTTAAAAAAAAAATCTACAGTGCATTTCGGAAGATTATACCTGGTGTTAACTGCAGGAAGATAGCATCACACTTTCTTTCCTGTGATGTAGAATAGCTTTGTTGCAGTACCTGGATTCTCTGTACTCTGACCACGTTTTCAATATGACTGTAATTTCTCTCTCATTGTGTTGAGTCCCATATGGGATCAAGCTTCAAATACTGAGAAGCCATTGTCTCCCATCAATCAAGCAAAGTTAAAACACCAGCACCTGAGGTTAAACTGTGGGCGTCTGAAGAATCAGCGTCCTCTCGTCATCCTTGACATCCGTGTCATCCTTGTTAAATTGTGAGGAACACTGTCATTTGTGCTTTCCTAGCCCCTGCTTTGGATAACACATCTGAGATGTCTTGAATTTTGAAAGAGTCCAAAAGCCAGGTTGAGAACCGGGGCAGCATGTGGTGGTTTGAAGGTATGGTGGGGCTGTGGGTATATCTCATCTGGCCACATTACACAGATCACCTGGCTGTTTGGAGCCAGAGGTGTGTCTGCTGCTCAGCCTTTTTGTTTGCTAGGAAATCATTGTTCAGTTTGGTCTGTAGAAGAAGTGACCCTGATGTAGTTTTGTTTTCACTTTTTAACATTTGAGAAACTTTCAAAAAGAGAACACACGTATTGTGGCCAGCCATTCAACCTACGTGCCTCTCTCCCCAAGGATCCAGGGGACTTAACGTTTTATGTTTTCTACCATTAGTGACCAATCAAAAAATGATGGTTCCAGAAACCTGAGGCCTCACTAGTTCTTTATAAGGTTGATCCATAATTATTTTTAAGCAGAACAGAAACTTGAAGGACTAACCTACTAAACTATAGGTTTTCTCTTCTGTAAGATGGATGGTAACTGAGCCAGTACCATCTCACAATGACAAGAAGGAACGCCTAAAATTAATGATGGTTATTTTATGAGTATTGAGTTATAAGTAGAAGATGATCTGTAAAGTTTTATGTGTCTTTGGAGAATATTTTAAAACTTGAGAAAACCATAGGTTTTTACATTGTACAACATAGTTGTTAGCAAAAAAACAAACAAACAAACAAACAAACAAACCTATTTTCTTTAATGCCTTTCAGATTTGACCAAGAAAGTAGTCACTTAAATTGTCCAGAATTGAAAGGCAGTAAAATAAAGTGGTTAATACCTTATGCTCCAAGTTAAATAGATAAAGGAGTAAATCCTACCTCTGTCTATATATGATCATGGGTAAGTTCTTTACTCTTACTATGCTTCAGTTTTGTTGTTTATAAAGTGGGAAATATAATAATACTAACCACAGAGGTTGATATAAGAATTAATTGATTTGTAAGATATTTAGCACAGTGCTGAGAGCTTAGGAAACCTTTAATAGATGTTGTCTGTTCCCTTAGTTGGGATATTTTTATTGTTATAGGAAATCTCCAACCCAAAGTAACCTATAGAATAAATAGAAGGTACTTGTGACAGAACTAAAATATCTAGCAGTGGGATAACCTTCAGGTATGGCTTGATCAGGGCACTATGCTTGTTCCCCATGATTCTTTCAGCCCAGTCTTGTTCACGTGTTGGCTTTATCTTCAGCTGGTTTCTTCCCTCATGATAGCAGATGACCAAGGCAGTTCTAGGGCTTAGCTCCACATTTCAACCCATCCAAAAAGAAAGAGAATTTCTCATATCTACCAACTATCCAAAAAGTTCCCATTTTGCACTCTGATGGGCCAATTTAGGGTCTGTGCCCACTTCCAGTGCCATGCATTGATTGGCACAGGGAATGGGATCATAATTCATGCACTCTCAAAGGGAATAATATGGTCCCCAGCAGGCAAAAATCATTTTTTTTGGGATGGGAGGGAGGAAAAAAAATCTTTCTCTTTATGTGTAAAGCACAGACCTACATACAATACATAAACAGATATACAGTATACCTGTGGCATTAGAATTTATGATAGGATAACTAGCAAACAAACAAACAAAAATCTTAAAAGGCTCCTTAAGGGAGGGATAATGAATAGAAAGGTTGAGAAGCCCTGAATTACACTTGATTGGCTTGGCCACGGTGGGAGTGTACCCATTTCTGAAGCTGGGGATGAGGTCAGCCTGACCCAGACCACATCCCTCCCAAAGAAGGAGGAAAGGATGCAGTGTCCACTGAACCTGCATGATTAGAATCTCACATCTAGAGCTCTTTAAGTAAAATGATTATTTTTCGAGGTACAGACAAAGATTGATGCACAGAGATATTTGTAAGCATTTTGCGATAGTAATTTATTTGAGTGAATGGGGTTCATGGGGGCCCTCATGAGAATACCCTCTATTTCTCTGCCATAATTGTGAATTCTAAAGTATGGAGGGGAAGATTCCCTTGTACGGCTCAAGTTTCTGGCCTATGAACTAGAAACACCATAAGGTTACATATTTCACTGAACCCAACTTTTCATTGTCCTCGTGATAAAAGAGTGTCGCTTTTCTTGCTTCTGGTCCGAATAGTCTTGTTGGTAAGAAAATTCAGGACTCAATCACTCTGGAGAGCAACAAGGGTGGGGCGGGAGGTATCCATTACACAAAATACCTGGCAGTCCCCCTGGGGTGTTTTGTTTATTCATATACTATAAGTGAAATAAGAACTGCACCTATTCATAAGGTACTTGGCAACAACATTATTATTGCCTGGCCGGCACAGCCGAGAAGGCATAATTTCTTTGGAATTGAACACTTCCTCCACTTCTCGATGTTGGCTAGGCAAGAGACTTAATTTGCCAGAAACCATGAATAATTAAGATAGTAGCTATAAGGCATTTCTGTAGTCATGCGAGTAAATAAAAAGCAGATTGCAGCTGCGCTGAAGCTGCCTTTCAACAAAGACTTACTTGATGAGGGAAGGTTTGAATTTGGTTGGAGTAGCAGACATAGGACATGCACCTTCAGTTTGGGGCTGAATAGTAAAAGCTGATTCACCTGCCGTATATCTCTCCTGCTTCTGTCTTGCCCGGATGGGTTGTATGATCGCAATTAATTAGACTTCACAAATTACTGAGGTGAAAAATGACGGGAGAATGTTGTTAAAAAAGAATCAACACCCTTTGCTTTTTATTAAGTGTGACATGTTCTAACAAAGCCCTCTGTTTGCTTCTTGGGATTAAGTTTTCCCTTCATCTCAAATGTCTCAAAGGTAGAATTTCTTGCAAACCCTGAATGGAGTCATCGCCTCCAGGAGGAGGCAACTTGGACAGAATCTGGGATACGTAAGTTGACCGGAAGAGGCTGGGTCAGCTCCCCAGGGGCAGGTAGCTGTAGGCTCAGATTTGAGCAAATTTGACCTGGAGCAAATTGCTTTTTCTCCCTGAGCCTCATTCCCTTCTGGGTAAGAGAAGAGAACTGTAGTACTGGCATTACGGGAAGTATGAAAAATTCATGAGATAATGTATATAACACTGAGCACCCAATGTGGGATAAGCAAATACTCCATAAATGCTAGCTCTTGGTTACACAAAAGACTTAACACCACACCCATAGAAGGTACTTGATAAAGGGTAGCTCAGGATATTAATATTGTTTTTATAAGGGAGGCTGGTTCTCTGGAAACTGAATTCCCATCTTTACACTGGAAGGTGTTCAGTAAGAAAGACTGTGGACTTTCCCACAGCAGCGAATGTGGGGTGGATCTCAGGTATCTGGACTTGTGTTCCACGCAGTAGACCCACATTTTTTTCAAGGCCCGTATGAAAAATCTAGGAGGTGACAGGCAGCTAGCAGTAGGATCTCTAAGGAGGTAATCTCTTTATAGCTAAAACTCTAATGATCCATAAATTGGTAACACCTGAACTTTTCATCCCCTTCCCCCACCATTGGTTAAGAAAGACCAAGTTCTCCAGAGGGCAAACCTCCATTTGAGCATTCAGTGACCTGTGCATGTCAAACCATATGTCCTTTGCTTGCCCTCACTGTCCATAGCCCCCTGAATTATATAGACTAAAATGGTGGTTGACATATTACAAGCTGCAGGAGAAAACTGCCCATGTCCTGTTTTTGTAAATAAAGTTTTATTGGCACACATTCATTTACATGTTGTCCATGGCTGCTTTCGAACAACAATGGCAGAATTGAGTAGTTGTCTGACTTAACTACTTAGTGCTGAACAGTTGACACAAAGACTGTATTGGTCACAAAGCCGAAAATATTTACTATCAGGCCCTTTACAGAGAAAGTTTGCCAATCCCTGGCCTACAAAAAAACAATGTATTGGACAGAGACTGCTGGAGGAAGAAAAGTTTAGAGTTCAGTCATAGAAAAATAGAACTTGAAGGTATATGGAAGAATTTTCTCATAGAAAACCTAGTCCCTAGGAAATTAATAAGCAAATATTCAGGATAAGTGTTCAGTTTACCTTTACTAGGTCCTTCATTGTAGAATGTGACTGGATTTAGAGATGATTCATTCACTTGTCTGTTTATTCATACCTCAAATAATGATCAGGTGCTTACCATGTCCTAGTCAGTTACCGTGCTGGGGTGTTAGCAATGCAAAGTCAAGTGGATTATTTCCTGCCCTCAAGGAATCTCTTGTCAAGAAGGAGAGACAGTTATGGAAATGAAACTCTGTGGAAGGGCTTTGCCCACGTCCTTGTGGTGCATGGTGGTGCACGGTGGAGGGAGTTTCAATCAGACAGGAGTAAAGCAAGGAAGCTTCCTAGAGGAGGTGACTTGCAAGCTGAGATCGGAAAAACAAGTGAGAGTGAGACAGATAAAGAAAGGCAGAAGCAGGAGGGATGAATTAGGAGTTTGGAATTAGCAGATACAAACTAGTGTATGTAAAATAGATAAACAACAAGGTCCTACTGTAGAGCACAGGGAACTACATTCAATAGCTTGTAATAACCTATAATGAAAAAGAATATATATATGTATATATACACACACAGACACATATATGTATGACTGAATCACTATGCTGTACCCCAGAAACTAACACAACATTGGAAATCAACTAAACTTCAATTGGGAAAAAAAAAAGAAAAGAAAAGCAGAAGGGCATTTCAGGTGTGGGGAAACAAGACTTTGGGGTGGTTATGAAGAGTTTTTTTTTTTAAGGCTGATGAGGAAAGAAAGAGACAAAGTCAGAGACAGACAGATTTTGATTGAGACTAACATCCGAACTTGGAAAATCTTTTAAGATTAGGATTTGATGTTTTCCTTCAGAACTTTGGGGACAAGGTGATTTAGAACCATCCCTGGCAGCAATGAGGCTGATAGATTCAGAAGAGCAGGCATAGTGGAGGCAGGAAAGGAGGGGCAGTTAGGAGGCTGTTTTAGGGATGTAGGTATATTAGTCAGGATAAGATCAGTTTTGCCATGGCAACAAACAGCCCGAGGATCCTAATGGCCTGAAGAAATAAAGGTTTGTTTTTGGCTCAAACTACCTGTCCAACCACAGGTTGGCTGTAAGCTCTGCACATCACTGTCACTCAGGCTCACAGAATATTCCTGAACATTGCCAGTTGCCACGATAGAGAGTGAAGAGCTCTTCAGAGCTTTGCACTGGCAGTTAAATGCTTGGCCTCTAAGTAGCTCATGTCACTTCTCTCAAGTCGTTGGTCAGAGCTGGTCACATAACCCACTGGATCACAGGGACCAGGAAAAGCAGTCCTACCAGCGAACAACATAAACACTGGTGCAGATTTTTAGTTCCTTGGGAAGCAAACCCAGAAACAGATTAACAAGCAGGAAGTTTACTAGACAGTGCTCTGAGGATCAATGCTGTGGAAAGGACTAAAAAGAAGTTGGATTGAACAGAAGGAGCCATTGGATTACACTTCATGCTCAACAGAGGGCTCAGCTGACCTCTCGGGTAGCTCTGAAACTTGAGAGTTGTCCCCAGTTGGAATAAGAGGGCTGGGTTTCCCCCTAGACTCATCCCCATCATTTGTGATGGGCTGCCCTTGAGTAAGCAGCGTAACCTTGAAGTAGGCAGCTCTCTCTAAGGGAGGGCAATTCCCAGAGGGGCCTGAGAGCTGACAGCTCAAAACACTCCCAGCAGCTGATGGAATAAGTCTAGACAGCGCATCACACAGCATCTTCAACAAATGCCTGCCCCGCAGGTGCTAGGATCAAAGCCTGAACTGCAGCAGGGCCAGCAGGAAGGAAGTAGAGTAAGGACTGCACTGAAGTGAAGGATGTGGAAGGCAACTTTAAAACATGGCTTGCCCATCAGGGTGGTCTCCCAACTGGATCCTCTACTCTATTGAAGGAATTGGGCAACCCTGGAGTCAATTAATAGTAGCAACACATACAGAAAGAAGCAAAAACTTGGTTGATACATGAAATAGGAGTCCACATATCACTGTAGAAATCCATTTTGTATATTTCCTGGTAACCAAGGACTAGAATTTTATGGCAGGAAACTGAGATGCTAAGATACCCAAAAACTGAGAAGGAAAACCAAATGTTTTAACCTGTCACTTGGCATAAATAAATTTCTAAAAGGCTGTATTATTTTCGATCAGGAAGATCAGTCTCAGGATCTTTAAAAAGCACTTTTGAACCTTAGTTGCACAGCTTGAAAAACACCAAGTTAGGAACAGACTCTCCTGCCTTTTCAAGTTGGTGTTTCTTTTTCCCTTTCCACCTCTTCTTGGTGGAGCTACAGCATAAAATAGCTTCCTGTTCATCCCCTGCTTGGGTTTATTCTGAACATTATATTTGTGATGTCCAGTTTGGTTGTTGTGGAAAAGTGTGACTGACTCAAATGGGGAATAAGATCTGTAGTTTTATAAAGGAGACCATATGACTTACTTCATAGACGGGAGGCAAAAAATAATCTCTTATGAAAAAATTAACATCCCTAAGTAATTACATATGTGTGTATGTACATATATAAAACGTATCAGCTCTAGCATCCTGGAAATAAACTTTTGCCACAGAAGAGGCTGGTAAATATGGCACATTAAATGGTACCATTTTCCTCTAAGGTCCTAATCGTTGCTAGTTTCTTGCATTTTGTGTTTGGACAAAGCTTGTTGCTTAAATAACTATTTTGTCCTTAACTAGTGGTTTTATATAGTCTTACTGTCTTGAATTAATAGCTGTTCATCATTGAGCAGCTGCTGTGTGCTCAGCCCTGTGCTTGGCACTATATATGAATTATCTTCTAAAAAAAAACTTTTGGGGATGACTTCCTTATACAAAAAGATAAAAGACAATATAAGCAAAAAAAAAAAAGGCAATATAAGCACCCACCCACTCAGTTTTAAGGCATCTTAACATTTTGCCCTGTTTGCTCCAGATCCTTTTTTTGTAATATAATAAAATTTTGTCTGATCAGTTGAAACCAGCTTTATACCTCCCCTCTCACCCTAAAAATAATTCCGTTCTGAAATTCGTGTTTTTCATTCCCGGGCATGTTTTTATAATTTTGCCACGTATGTTTGTATATCTATAAACAATATATATTATTTTAAGTTGGTAACATTTATATAAGGATGTGTCGTCATTCTGCTACCTTATTTTTCTCTCAACAGGTTTTTGGAATTTGTCTCTAAATTCGTTTTAATTCACTATCTTCATTGCATGAAATAACACCAATCTCTTGTTGATAGACATTAGGTTGTTTATAAACTTCCGGTGTCCCAAATATTACACTAAAGTTTTCAGATTTGCTTCTTTGTGCTTGTGAGCAAGAGCTTCTCTAGGGTAAATAGCAGAAAGGAGGGTTGCTAGGTTTGTAGCTTTTTTAGGTGTTATGCCTTCTCTCTTTTCTCTGTCCGTATAACAAGTCTTCCTAATGGTATCACTAATGCCACTTTATTGGTTTTATATACTTGTTAGCTAATAAGTCATGGTGCTAGAATTTGAACAGAGATCTAGCTGACTCCGACACTTAGCCTCCTGCCACCGACTTGCTGTTTTATTTAGTAAAAGGTAAACAACAGATGAAGATAAAATCTCATTTATTCACTTTTTTGCTCAACAAGCATTGGGCGAAAACATAGCTTAGTGCTTAAAAATGAAGTCTATAAACTTCCTGAATTCAAATCCTAACTCTTCTTTTGTTTGCTCTGTAAATTCTCTGAGATTTTTCTCATTAACTTTTTTTTTGCTGTAAAATATGGATAATTAAAGTAATTGAGTTATGCTCCTAGAATTGTTATAAAAATCAAATGTGTTGATATTTAAAACACTGAAAACGGTGTTAGATATATGCATGGATGGATGGACTGATAGCTGAATGGGTAGATTAATCCCTGACAAATATTTATCATCATATATGCAGTGTTCTTGATCTTATATGTATAAATAATCGTTGAAGCTTCTAAAATCTGCAGAAGCCTTGGCTCCTCCTTCCTCCTCTCCCTTCCAGATTAAGAACTATAATCTAATGTAGCAAGCAGGAAAGGGCCCGCTGACTGCTGCACAGAGATGTTGTGCCCATGTGGTTTCATGGCACAGCATTTTATCAGAAGACTCCCGCATCTTAATGCTGCTGTTGTCTTCATTTATTCTAGGAAAGCAAAGATTCTCACAGCTATTTATTTTTATTTTGTTTACTTTTATTGAAATACACTCAGTTACAATGTGTCTACTTCTGGTGTAGAGCACAATGCCTCCTGCCACACATAAATTTGTTTCCATGTTCTTTTTCATTAAAGGTTATGACAAGATATTGAATATGGTTCCCTGTCTCCCAGCTATTTAGTTGTTTTATTTCTGTTTCTTCAACAGAAAGTCATTAAACCTTCTCCCTCTCAACCCTGAATCCCACTCCATATGACTGGGAGCCCTAGATTCTCACACGTGAAGGCTAGGGGACCCCGCTGACTGCTACCTTTCTCATCTGTGTAAGCTCTCCTGATATGATACTTAGATTTGCAACTGCTGAGGAATCCCAGTTATTGCAAGCATCATGCTACCCTTGGGTAATGTAGCCAGCAAATATTTTTACAGGAATTAGTTGCTCTCATTAAACTATGATTAGATGCTTATTAGTTAAGAGAGAAAAGGGCCTTGACAAAATAGGGAAATAGAACGGGTTTTAGTCAGCTGGACCTGGGTTAAAACCAAGACTTCCTCACTTACCAGCTGTGTGACCTACGTAATTCCTCTAAGCTTGTTTCTTTACTAATACAAAAGATAAAATAAGATCTACATTTTAAGTCTGGTATAAATTTAAGAATAACTTGGATTGGGAAAAGGTAGCTTTTCAAATGTAAAAACATGGATACCCTCAGAAAGTTGATCCCAAGCCTACAGGTGTCATGCTGGTCATGATGAGTGCAAACTGTGACCAGGGTTGAAGCCCAGATGCCCACATTTAATAGCTGTGTGACGTGGGCAAGTTACCTGACTTCTCCATGCCTCCTTTTCTCACATGTGAGATGGGGATGATAACAGTGCCTACCTCCCAAGGTTGTTGAGGGGACCACACAAGATCTTGTAACTAAGCTCTCACTGGGGTTCCTGGCTCATGGTCAGCAGTGAAGTGTTAGCTCTGGTCATTTCTACTTAGTGAACATTTCCGAGGTGTCAGACATATGCTAAGCATTTCATATTTGCCATTTCATTTAATTCTCCTAACAATGACATGAAATAGGTGTTATTCAGCCCATTTGGCAGATGTGGAAATTGTTTAGCACTGTTCAGTAACTTATCCAAGAACCAGGATTGGCAGCTGGGCTCTGTCTAAGTCCAAATCCCATCCCCTCAGCCGTTACATGGAATGGTCTCAGTTGGCAAACCATTCAAAAAGGAACCTCTTCTTTTTCTACATTTGCCTTCGTGGGGTGAAGTGTCTTCCTAGGGCTTGCCCAGTCTCTAATCTCTGCCTCTGCCAAACCCTGTAGCCATAGCAGGTATTAATGAACTCTTTGAGGCTAAATAACTAACGTCATTTTCCCTCTACAGTCTATTCGCAGCCCAGCCTCCAGAGTGGTTCTGTTAAGAATCAGATCATGTCATTCTCCTATTCAGAACCCTCTAATGACCTCCCAATTCCGAGAAAAAAACCGGTCTCATCATGCCTGCAAGGCCCTGCATGATTGGCACCCCACAATCTCTGGGTTCCTCCACCACCTACCTCCAGCAAACACACCCAACCTCTGGTCTTTTTATTAATACTAGTAGTATATTCACTGCATTGGTTTGTTTGCTGAGGTATAGTTGACATATATGCTTCAAATGCACAGCGTAATGCTTCGGTATTTGTATATATTGTGAAATGAGCGCCAAGACATGTCTAGTTAACATAGTCACAAATTTCTGTTCTTGTGATGGGAACTTTTAAAATCTACTCTCTTGGCAGCTTTCACATATACAATACAGTATTATTAACTGTCGTTGCCATGTGGTACATGACATCCATTACATCCGTGACTTACTTATTTTATAACCGGAAGTTTGTGCCTTTTGCCCCCTTCACCCATTTCTCCCACCCCCCACCCCCCACCTCTGGCAACCACCGCTCTGTTCTCTGCATCTGTGATCTCCCTCAACCCCTGCTCTGAATTCCCTGACAGTATTCTGCTTGCTAAGTCTTCTCCAGCAGCACTGGCCTCCGTGCTGTCACTTTGACCCCAGCGAGCACTTTCCAACCTTGGAGCCTTTGCCCTTGGCATTTTCTCTGCCTGGCACATTTTGTCATCCAGAAGTCAACGTGGCGTGCTTCCGCCTGCCCCACCCCCAACACTTCCTGCAGGTCGTTCTGTAGAAGCACCCAACCAGCAAGACCATCTTTGACCGGTCTCTTATCCTGCTTAATTTTTCTCTGCAATCCTATCACCACCTGATGTTAGGAATTTGTTTATGTGCTCATTGTGTCTCTCCGACCAGAATGTTAGCTGAAGACGTGCAGAAACTTTAGCTTTTTTTCCACTGTGGTATCCTCAGTGCCTGGAAACTAATAGTCCTTCAGAAATATTTCTTGACTAAATGAACAAAGGGATCTGCTTTACCTTTTAAGAAGCTCACTGTAGCCACTGTTGGGGGAGTGGCTGCAGAGGGGTAAGAGCAGTTAGGAGGCGATTTCTGATGTCCAGCCCAGAGGCGATGGGGACCTCGGCTGGAGTGGTGGCCGCATGTGGCGGAGGAAGACACTAAGAATTCGGAGGAGGAGGTAGCAGCATGAAGGGAACTCTGTGCAAAGAGAATGTTTGCAGTCTGTGAAGTTTTGAAAATACCCAGGAAAGAAGCCATGCATGTGGAAATGTATTTGTATGTGTGTGTTTATTCTTTTTCATTATGGAAAATAGCCTCAAGCCAGTGTATGTTGATTGAGAATACACTCATTTGTGTTCTCTGCCTGCCATTTCATTAAGGAAGCAGCATTTCAGAGAGCAAATAGCAAGCTTTTCCCTCCAGCCCCCATGGAAACGGGCTCACTCAGGGCCCCCAGCTTCTGGGCACTGCCAGCTGCAGGTCCCCACCCTGCCCAGCCCAGGGTGGGGCAGTTGGCAGTTTCTGCAGTTCTTGTCAGCTCTGACTGTCAAGTGATCACTGTTTCCTGTGCCCAGCCCTGTGGTTAAGCTCTGGAAGTTGCCCTCTTTTGCCTGACCAGTGCTAACAGATGTGTCAGACCTTTGGCTCTCTCTTCTGGGATTCTGTGGACGTCACTTATCATTCTGACCCTGTCCCAGGTCATTCTCATCCCCTGGAGTTAAGGATGGAAGGACCCTCTGGGTTTGCCCAGATTCTTGGGGGAAAAAAAAAATTCTTTCTGGTCTTCATTAGTGTTTAATTAAAAGCTTGCTTTCCCTAAGTCTTTGGCTGTGTCCAAGCTTTTTAAAAATTCTGCAGCACAGACAATATAAAGAGAGTTTGACCCTTTGAGTTACAAGAGCTGGTTATTGTATCTAATTATCAACCTCAAATAATGACAGAATCATAATCTTCTAGAACAAAAAGGAACACGAGGCATTTCCCAAATATTTCCTAAAAGCAAAGTACATTTACTGAGGAGTCCAATACCAATTTTTAAATGAAATTAATGTTTAAATTTGAAGCAATTTGGTTCAAGATATAAAGAATCTTAACTCTCAACTTGTATTTAAATTTGTGGGGTTTTTCCTTCCTTGAGGATTTTATATATTAATCTTTCTAGGTGTTGATGCCAGGTACAGTTCCAGCCGAGCTCATAAGATTTTTGCTCTCAAATTCTTTTTGGAAATGAGATTTTTTTTTTAAGTGGATGTGTTTTTCCTTTAATAAACTTCAGAAGCCAAGTCTGAGTTTCAAAAATAATTTTTTTTGAGATGTTAGTGCCAGAGTCTGAACAGGGCCTTTTATTCACTACCGAGTTGCATCAGTTTATTTTTCTTTCAGGCTCATACACTCCATTAGGTTAAAATATAGCAAAAGTTTGCCACACCTTTATGCTGCACATGGTGTGTTTTAAGTAAATCAAACTTTATTATATTCTTTCTATCCATTTCTCTTGTCTCTCTCTCTTTTTTTTTTTTTTTTTGGTGTATTTTCTCTGACCTAAATAGGTCACATTTAAACATAAATAAATTACATATATGTATATATGTGTGTACACATACATGTTTGTATGAAAATACATGAATACATGTACATGTGTGTGTATATATGTGTGTATCTACATCTATATCACTATATCTGAAGTTTTTTTCATAAAATAAAACCGTGAGCCAACATATTTACCAAACATCACTTTTTTCCCCCCAATCTTCAACATCACTTCTAAAGATATATTACGACCTGAAGTAACTAGCCGGTACCAGTACTATGGTTAGGTTCCATAACAGATTGTATTCTTTAGAAAGTTGCTATCAATTATGATGAAGTTCAGCAAATGACCGTTTGGTGAACAACTTCATCCGTTTCCCTTGGTTTAAAGAAGAAGAAAGTGGAAAACCAGAGAACTGGTTGTGTGCCGAAGCTCCTGTGTCGCCTCCTGGTTTGGCTCGGCTCACTGTGAAATGGGGCCACGGGCACGCCCTGGGCTGCCACCTTGGAGGCGACTAGGCATTGAATAGAGAGCAGTCGAGCAAGTTACTCAAAATGCGGTGCTTGCCCCCTTCCCTTCCCCTTCAACCCCATCCAATAAGAAGGGTGAGGTGGATGGTTAAGGGCTTGAGGGACCTGTGAGGGAAAAGGTGGAGGAAGCAACCTGGGAAATAACTGCCTTTCTCGGCCCCAGAAGCTTCAGTCATGATTTACAGATATTAATGACATCACTCTGTTTAAGTTGTCTATTTCCTTTGAGTAATTTGCATATATCCTTTGGCAGCCACGGGTGTTGGAGTCAGATGGATGTGAGCTCTAATCTGGAGCCTCATCCCTTACTGGTTGTATGACCCAGAGCATGATGCTTAATCCCCTTGAGCCTCAGTTTTCTCATCTATAAAATGGGAATATGCTATCTCATCATATTGTTGCCAGGCTTAAGTGAGAGAATGGCCTGTCACGCTTAGACTGGCGTCTGGGACATGACGCCAATTATATAAGAAAAAGATCCTGGTTAATAAAATAGGCAAAAAAAAAAAAAGAAAGAAAGAAAAGGAAAACTCTTAGAAATGGAGTGCTCTCTTCTTCCCTCATCTAGATGAATTTACCTAAAATAAGGATAAGAGATGATACTTTGAAGCAAAAGAATTAAATTATAATTGATCTAGTAAATTGTTACAACCTTTTCATAGGACAATTTAGTTGTATCTAATCAAAATGTAAGATCTATGCCCTCTTTGATCAAACATTTCCATTTCAGGAAGTCATCGTCAGGGCATAATGGTATATGTGTAAGGATTTTTGTGGCACCACTATGTGAAATAGCAAACCAGTTGAGACATGAATAAGAGAGTGATTAATTGAATGGTAGGACCTCTGAACCATGGAATTCTATGAAATCAGGAGGAGGAATGAAGTAGACCTGTATGTGACAGCCCCCCAAAATTGTCAGTGGTCTATTTTGGGGTAAAAATAAACAAAAAGGACAGAACAATATCCAGGATATGTGTGTATGTGTCTGTAGAGACAAAAATACATAGACAAATGTAAGAAATGTTTATATATGTCCCTGTACCTGGGAGAACAGGCTTGGAAATATACACACTAAACCATTAATAGATTTTACCCCTAGGAGATGTAAGTGGGCAAAGGGAAAGGTTTCTACTTTCACTTTAATAATTCAGAATTTAAATTGTTTATGGCAAGGGTGTGTGTAAATTTTTACAACTCTGTAAAACCTCCTGTTCAAAACATTTGATCCAGGCTGTTGTGCAGAGTATTTCTGGAGAACAAGGATCTGTCCAGTTTAACCTGTGTCCCAACACCCAGCATGCAGCAGTGTCTCTCCAAGTGTTTGTCTTGTGTGTCTACTTAATAATGATCATTAGTTATTATTGATGTGATTGCTATTGAATAAAAAGCAATATCTGTGCTCCTTGGAGAACCGTGGAGCTTTTTTATCATTAAAATAACCGAAGTCCATAAATTTGATTGTTACAAAAATGCATGGCTTCAATGTGAAAGCATTTTATCAAACGTATATATTCACCATATAGTTTCTAAACATATCATGGCATGCATATTACATTAATATAACATTTTATGGAGGTGAGATCATTCTGTACATCTTAGTTTGAAATGTATTTATTTACTAACATATTTTAGATACCGATCTGTTTTTTATAACTGTTATGTATTCAGTGGTATGAATGTACCTCAATTAATTCTACCAGTCCCCTCTTAGGGGACATTGAGGTTGTCTCCAGTTTTTACTAAGACAATGCTACAGTGTCCATCCTTCTATGTAAAACATTTGTGGGAGAATTTCTATAAGATACCTACCTTGTTTGCAAGGAATTTGAATGTCCAAAGAGGTTGTACCAATTTATGATGCCCACTGAGTGAGCAAGACTCCTTTTCCACACCATAGCCAACAACTTTTTATTTATACCATTCTACTAGCGAAAAATTGATATTGTATGTCTGTTTTCATTTTATCTCCTTAACGAGGGGAGCTGTCCACTTTTCATAACTTTCTTGAGGGCCTTGATGCCTTCTTGAACACTGGAAATGTACTTGCTTGAGAACATCAGGGGAAACATACTCTGCCTTTCATCACAGTATAAATTAGTTTGCATGTTTCAGAGCCAGGCTGGGGAGCAGATTTTTGTCTCTTAGAATATGCTTGTCATCTCAAAGTGATCTGGAATTTCCTTGCACAGTTAAAGTAAGTTTATGCAGAGCATTGCTGGTTAAAATCCAAGTCTCGTAAAGACAGATTTTCATACAGTCTCTCTGCCATGCACGAAAGTCATAAGGTTTAGAAATAGCTGCAAAATAGTTAATTTCTTTTTACGTTCATTATACTGTTTGGTTTTGTACTATGGTTTCCTCATATACTATTTAGTGGATTTTAACAATTTTGTTTTATCCTGTCTGCAATGTTCTCAACTTCGTTTAGATGAACTTGAAAGGGATCACCAAGGCTTTATTTATTTACTTATTTACTTTGTAAACAAGGGATACAGCTTAGAGCAGAACAGAAGGAGGATGTGCTGTTTATTTTCTCTTTTTACACCTTTTCTCTTTTGAATGCCCGAGGCCTTCAAGCTTATTTGGCCTGTAAAATCCATATTTATTAACTTAAATCTAATTTAGCCAGGCTTGAATTGTGTCAATGAGATTTCGCAGCCACAAGCGACCACGAAACTGTCATTTGTCTCATTTCGGGAAGCACCAGAACTGATTACCTGGGTGGTGATTGAAACTGCTGGTCTCGTTCACATCATGGCTATTCGAGCAATTGCACCCTGCGGGGGAGGATAGATTGCCCTGCAGATGTGTTCCTGTGCAGGCTCTCACCAGGGCCAGTCTAACTCAGAGGTAAATTGGAATTACTACAGGAAGCCCTTCAAAGAGGGCTTTTGTCGAATCTGAAAAAAAAAACATATGTGCATGTATACGTATAACTGAATCACTTTGCTGTACACCTGAAACTAACATTTTAAATGGACTACCCTTCAATTAAAAAACAAACAAAGAGGGCTTTTGTCGTGTTTTAACTGTCCAGCACTCCCCGTCGGCATTCTGTTAGCACCCCGACTCCCTTCCAGAGGTGCCCAGCAAGCAGATGGTTAAAAGGCAGGTGCCTGTGCAGCCTTCCTACCATGGCCACCAAGAGGTCCCGATCTCCCCGTCTGCCCCCATTCACCGAGGGGCTAGGCCCGAGGCCTCAACCTGGCCTTGATACCTGTGTGCTCCTGCACTCTGAGTTTTGAGCTAGAGGAGGGAACGTTTTGAAGTCAGGACCATCAAGGCAGCAGCGAGGGTGGAACACAGACAAGACAGTTGTGTAATATGGTATTGGCTGTGTTTGCTCCCTTATGGGTTCTCTTGTTTCCTGTTCACTTTCTAAGCCTCCTTCCAGGAACCCTTGTTGGTTTTTTTGTTTGTTTGTTTTTTTGGTTTTTTTTTGCTTCTTCCATCCTGGGAGGCCTTGTTTGGTTCTAGGATCAATATTACCTCCTGTGTTAAATGGGAGTATCCTGGTTGGTCCGTAAGTCAGTGCTTCCCAATTTTTTTTCATGTCATAGAGTACATACAAGATGGTACCCAGGGTAAATGTTTATGAGGCTGCTCAGAACATGAGGTGACCATTTGCAGGATCTCAGGCCGCCTTGAGGGCTGAGAGGACCAATAGCTCAGGGTACCCATTGCCTGTTACATCCACACATTAGTTGTGAAGCTGTGATCAACACTAATCACGATGGCCCTATCCGTCTTGTCAGTGATTGGTTTTGGGTAAACATATGACACAGGACTGGCCAATGGGGTGCAATTTGCTGATACATTTCTTGAAAAGCTCTCTTTACTCTAAAAAAAAAAAAAGAAAAAAAAAGACACTTAAGAAGGAAATGGCCCTTCTTTTGGAGTAAGGATGTGATGCCTGTAAGAGTGGCAACTGTGTTGCAGCCATGAGGGAATGTTAGCTTCAAGAGAACATGCTGAGTGGAAAAAATAGAAGGAACCTGGGGCTTTGATGGCAGTGCGGTCTGCAGACCTCACCAACTTTGAAACTATCCTTCCTTTAAAGATACTCAGATAATGGATTCATATTACTAAAGTTATTTTTGCTTTTATTTGTTTGTTACTTACTGCAAAAAGCATTCTCATAGAAGATCTGCTCAGAACTTGAGGATCATGAATTATAAAAGAGTTGTCCAACCAAAAAGGTGCTCAAAATAAAACTTTTGAAGAAAGAATGGAATAAGAACTGGAAATGTGCTGGTAAAAGGAAAATGTTTAAGTTCAGAATGAGATGGATAGAAGTAGAAGGAAACTCTTTTAAAAAGTGCTTTATGTTAAAGTAGAATTTCTCTATTAGTATGTTAGTAGTCTTGACCAGAAGTATTTGCCAGCATCTCAGTGAAACATTAGAGGAAAGAAAGGGATTCTAAGTAACAACTACAAGAGGCAGAAGAGCATCTGAGTCAGAAGCCTGAAGCCTGGAGCCAAATGTCTAAGTTCATATCCTGTATCTGCTACTTCCTAGCTGTGTGGCTTCATGTAAGTTACTTAACCTCTCTGTGTTTCCGTTTTCTCATCATCTGTAAAATAAAGATAATAATAGTCCCTACCTCAGAGGTATTACTGGGTATATCTTTATAAAGTATGGGAACAGCATCTGGTGTATATTGAGTACTATGTAAGTGTTTGCTATTATTAATTTGCAATTGTCATCCAAAAATACCTGATTTCAAAAAAAAAAAAGTCACTTCAGCACAGGTGTTTCTCCCACTACACAGTCACTAGAGTGGCTAAATTAAAAAGCTCTATAATACCAAGTGTTGGCAAAGACCTGGCATACATTACTGATGGAAGTGTAAAATGGTATAGCCTTTTGGTAAACTGGGAGTTTCTTTAAAAAAATTAAACATGCATCCACCCTACGAACTATTAGCTCCACTTCTATGTATTTATTCAAGAAAAATGAAAACATGTGTACATAGATACATACACACACAAACACACAAATGCACACACACAAACGAACCTTATACATGAAAGATCATAGCATATTTCTTTGTAATACCCCCAAACTGGAAATAGCTCAGGTTTCCATGAACAGGAGAATAGATAAATAAACTAGTATATTCATATAGTGGAATACCTATTCATCAATAAAAAATGAATTAACTGCAAGTACATCCAACACCGTGAATGAATTTCAAAAACATTTTGCTCAGTGAAGGAAGCCAGACATCAAAGAATAAATACTCTATAATTCAATTCATATGAAGTTCTAGAGCAGGAAAAACTAATCTATGGTAATAGAAATCTGGACAGTGGTTGCTTATGGGGGATGGAGAAAGATTGGCAGAGGCAATTGGCAGAATATTCTGGAAATATTCAATATCATTGTAGGGTTGTGGATAATATAGGTGTATATATTTGTCAAAAGTGTTCAAATTGTAATACTTAAAATGTGTATATTTTACTACGTGTAACTATTTTTAATTTTTTTGTTTTTATTTTTATTTTTAAAAAATATTTTTAAATTTTATTTATTTATTGTTGTTCTTGTTGTTGTTGTGGGGGAGGTAATTAGGTTTATTTATTTACTTACTTGTTTTAATGGAAATACTGAGGATTGAACCCAGGACCTCGTGCATGCTAAGCATGCACTCTACCACTGAGCTATACCCTCCCCCCTGCTATTTTTAAAATGAAACAAAAAGCACTAGCAGATGCTGCACGAGTCTTGGGAAGTAAATGTACAAGGTGAGCATCTTTTCATCCCAGGTAACAAGAAAGATATCAAAGATTAGGAGAGTCATGTCAAAAGGACTTGACTTGAAGAAGCTCCCATGGGCCAACATGGGACAACGTGAACATCAGTAAGGACAATAACTTTAATAGATTGAAACACATGTACTTAAATGCATGTGTTTATAAATATTTTAAAACCATTGGCATCCATTGAAAATACCAACTCATTATTTTGAAAACTGGTAAATAAAGGTGAAGAATCAAGCATTTGCTCTGCCTTCCCTATATGAATTGTACCACTGGGTAACCCATTAATAGATGAGAGGAAATATTCTAGAGGGGAGGTTACGGCTCAAGTGGTAGAGTGCATACTTAGCATACACAGAGTTCTGGGCTCCATTTCCAGTACCTCCTCTAAAAATAAATACGTAAACCTAATGCCTTCCCCCTCAAAAAACAAAAGCAAACAGAAAATATTCTAGCTCGTAGGGGTGATAGAATTGGAAAGTTATCATGTTACGACCCTCAATCAATTACATGATCTAGCTACTGAACTCATATCACAAAAAGAGATAGCCCTAATGAGAAAACACAGATGGGTGACTAATGAGACAGTCTTGCCAAAAAAGATCTAACTGGGATCTGATCAAGCCATCAGACGCAAGCAACCCACAGGAAATACCGTGGACAGAGGGCCATGTTCAAAGACACCATAGAGATGTAGTCAGCAAAACTCAGATGATAGAAGTTCCAGCCCAGTTTCTTCAACAAATAAATTGTGATGAGAGGAGAGAAAAAGAGGGAGAGAGATGACTGGAAGGGGAACTTACAGATTAGCAGAGATTTAAGGGAAATATCAATAGATTGCAAAATGTAGATATTTTTCGATCTTCATTCAAACAAACTTGAAAAAAAACTCATTAATAAGACAACTAGAAATTTGAACACTAAGTGGACACCTGATGATATTAATGAGTATTGTTTTAGGTAACTGGAGTTGTGTGTTTTTAAAGGGTTCTTAGCTTTTATATTGAAATATTTACAGATGAAATTATTTGAAGTCTTAGATTTACTCCAAAGTAATACATACAGAAGGACAGAGAATACTGATGAGAATATTAATGAAACAAGATTAATTAATGAATTAATTAATGAAACATGCATTGATAACTGTTGAAACCGGGGCGGGGGGATGGATACAAGGGATTTCATTACACCAATCTACCACTTTTTGTAAGGGCTTGAAATTTTTCACCATGAAAAGTTTTGTTTCAATTTCAAAGGAACACAAAGGAAGAGAAAAGGGGAATAACAAAACAAATCTTGAAAAAAAAACCCAAAAAACAAAACCAAAACCCAACCAGATTCTGCAGAAATACAGGAAGGAAATCTAACAGCATGCCTGAATGTTAACCCCTGAACGTATTTCTCCCTGTCTGCAGCAGCCAAATGAGAAGGCAGTGGTTAAGACTGTAAGCCCTGGGTTCAAATACTGTTCTTCTACACCCAGATGGGGACACTTCTGTTACCAGATCTTCTGAGCCTCCGTCTCTCACTTGTAAAATGGAGATGAACTAGTACCTACTTCATAGGTTTGTTGTCAGGATGAAAGAAGAATCTGTGTTAAGTGTGGAGCGTCGTACCTGGTACTGCAAGCACTCAAAAAATGTGGGCTTGTTGACTGTTAGTTTATTGCACGTGACGTTTAAGATTAGAAAATAGAACAAAGAATATGTGCACTTTTCAGTGAAGGCTGGAGCATTTTTGACGACTTCTCGGCTTTGAAGGTCTTTTTCTGTTCATTTTTCCAAACACAGGACTGAGATTAGACTTTACAGTGTTCTGCGCCTCAGAAACTGCACGTGCCTTATGGTAAAACCAAATCAGAAGTCACGGCCGCTCATCTTGTGAAACAGATAGAGAGGAGCTCCCCGCAATGCCCGCCTTTCTCCCTAGCTCTCTTCACCTCTGGTTTTCTATTTATAATTAAGAAAGCCAGAGAATCCGCCTAGAACTAGAAACTTCCCTCTTTTTCTGCCTGGAGGGGAATGTGAGTAATGGACTTTTCCATCAGGGTTGTTTTTCCTGGACATGGTGTACCACCTCCAACTGCTGAAACATGTGATCCTGAAGGAGACCTTAAATAAACCTCCAAGGTTCCTTATCGGTCAGCGACGCTGTCCCAGTTTCTAATAAATGATGAATTTGTTTTCTATTTTTGATGCTCTTCCTTTTTAAACAGAAGTTCTATTCATTCAAAATATTAGTTGAGAGATTTCCATGTGCCCCGTGTTATAGCCCCAAACAAGGCAGAAATGGTCCTGAACTCAGCCCCCTACATCTCCATCCACATGGCCGGCTGCTTCTTAACCCCCAGTCCTCATCCAGAAGCTCTCCATTCCTCTTCATCACGTCCTCCTGCTTTCGTTTCTTCATAGGTCATATCCTCACCTGGAATTACCTTATTTATTAACTGATTTATTTTTTATCTCTTGCCCCGCTCTGCACATCTCTCCTTTTCACCACTGTGTCCCCACCACGTAGCCCAGGACCCAGCTGCATAATTGGTAGGACCCAGAGCAGACTGAAAAGGTGGGGCTCCTTGTTAAAAATGTATTAAGAACTACAAGACAGCAGAGCATTAAACCAAGCACAGTGCCCTTCTGAGCATGGGATCCTGTGGGACTTCGCAGGTCTTACAACCATTTTTATAAGGCACCCCCAAAATAGTTATTGGAAGTAATGCAAATCTAAGAAAAACCATCAGCAGCCCAAGGAACGCTGGCAGACAGATTGATAAAAGATTGAAAATGGGAACCAGTGTGTGTGTGAAAGGGATGCCTAAGTCCTCAACTGCAGGGCTGACTGTGAGGTGAAAAATAAAATGATCACTCTGCTCACCTTGAGAAACACCGAGCCTGGGCTGTACATCCCTGAAGGGTCAGGACCACACTGTTTTCATCTTTGACATCCCTTGCAGGGCTTCTGCACATATGTGGTGCTCCATGAATATTTGAAATGAACCGAATTAGTTCTAGAGGCAGAATTAAAGAAAGATGAGGAGTTATGAAAGAAATAGTCCTTTCTTTAATGCAGGCCTCACTAAATTCAGGAGGAGATGAGCCGGTCTTAAAGTTTTTCCTCTTAGTTTATGATGAGTGGTTCAGAGCAGTGCTCAGATGTCAGTTTTAGAAAAACTGCAGTAGATTGCCCGTGGTGGGATTTTTATGGTGTGTCTGGCATTCGTTTGGTGTATGGAGGGTTCTGTGATGAAAAATGATAGTTTTATGATAAATGCAAAGCTTCGCATAAGGATTTCTAAGACTCTCTTTCTTTAAAAATCGGGACTACACTTCCACATATTTTTCCCTAAAGTGATGGATGTGTTTCCCTTGTCCCACTTGTAGGGGTGGTGAAAACCCCCACAAAGTCACCAGTACCCTTGTCCAAGCTCACCAGTTAGTGATCATCCAAGTGTGTCACCGTTTGCATTTTATAGGCATGATTTCTCATATGCCCATACTTCATTTGGACCTATTCTGGGGGTATAATTTCATTTTCAAGGGGACTCCTTAACGGGGCTCCCCGAGTCTATGTTCCTGGATCCCGGGTTAAGCCCTGGCCCGTGTCTGACTGCTTGGCAGGAGCCATTTGAAGAGCAGAGGTTTCCAGTTGGATGTAGACTGAGATTTGCTGCTATTCCTGTTTGGGCCTCTCGAGGACTGCTTCCTAACTAATGCCCTGACCACAGAACTCCTATCAGACGCCCCGGTGCTGCAGGAAGTACCCCTTTCCCCAAGGCTGAATCGCTGGTGCCTCGGCCTCCCTGTGTCTTTGCACCTGCAGCCCCACCAAGCTCCCCAGTTCCTTGTGGGTGGTCACCCAACTTGTTGGACAGTGTTGGTCGGCTGACAATGGGTATCTGATTCCAGTTATCCTGGCTCCCGTGAACTGATGTATTAGATAGGACCTTTTTATTTGCAAGTCAATTTTTAAAGGATTTAAACCGGTGTTTAGGTAGAAGTAGAAATTATAGTGATTCAGACAGTCATTGGACTCTGTCTCTCTCCAACTCCTCTGTCCGGCCTGGAGTACTCTGACAGCCCCAGACTCTCATCCCAGAAGCTTTATATCTCCAGGACAAACAGAAACAGATACTTCTCCCCTGATCCCAGTAACTAGGGAATATGAATCTAGAGTATTTTTATTGGTTATCCCTGAATCACACTTTCATCCCATGATATGGCGGCATGGGGTAAGTTCACCCTAGTCATCTGGATAATGTCCTCGTAGAAAAGCAGAGATCTGTGATTAGAAGAAGTGAAACAGGCTTTGGATAGGCAAAAACAGCAGGTGCTCACCCTGACCTTCTCCTAGTTCCACTCTTCCTCTTCCTGTGTGCTCCGTAGCCCGACTTTGTCCCAACTCTGCATTTGGTCGGTCAGCCTGCTTCTGGCCCTTCAGAGTTGGCCTGGCCTCCTGGTCTTAGGCCATTCTTTGGCCTCGATTCTGAACCTGTTCATCAAAATTCTTTTTGTCCTTCAGCGGTAAAAAGTTCTTACCATGTGGTTGGAAATGTCACACAAGGTCTCTCAGTGAAACAGTCCAACCCAATGAGAAAAATCTGCATTTACTGAGTTTTTACTGCTATACATACTGAAATAGTAGGTTCCCCCAAATTAGAAAGTCATTCCCCATCTCCCTGCTAAGAAGATTCAAAACAAATATTTGAGGCCAGCTTGAATATATAAAAATTTAGGAATGTAGATGAAATAATCAATATTTGCTTCTAATATTTAAGATCATTTGTCCTATACAGATCAATAGCTTGGGCGGCTGCTGTATTGCACTCTCCCTCTTTATGAAGTCATTTTTCAGCCTCTTCACGTGTGTCTGTGTTGGCCCTGCAACCAAAATCCCTCTTTGAATCACCCTCCTAGCTTACCCAAGCACAGCATCTTTGCTTCTGCCTCAGTTGTTTGAGCTACAGCCTTTTTTCAGTCTCCATGTATGATACTTCCCTGGGAATATTATTGCATGACTTTCCCCCTCCTTTTCCCTTCATTCTGTAGCTGTATCTGCGTGGTGTTCCAGCATAACCACCTAATGTATGGCCTTTTAAAGTAACGTTTAAGTAACTTGTTTATTCTAACATTCAACCCCTCCAATTGTGAGGTCCCATGCCCACAATAATTACGGACCATCTGTTAAATTCTTTGCCACCTTTTCTGTTGATTTCATCATGCAACCCTTATAAACATCCACACTTGGCATTGAATGAGGCTTTTTCTAGCTTTTGTGTCTTCCCCTGACAGTACATTGTGGTTCAAAGTAGTTAGAATCTTTGAAAGGACTTGAAGACAAAGCTCTCTTCCTTTCTGAGGGATAGGGGGCTTTGGGGGGGGGCGGTTGACACCTCAACCTTTATTTAAATACATTGTATGTGTCTATCTGCCTGGCAAATTCTTTGTGCTTTGTATACACAATTTCATTTAATTCCTCCAACACTAGTACTAATGAGATAGAGATTTTTATCTCCATTTCACTGAGGAAATGAATTCTCAGAGAGGTGAAGTAAGTTTCCCAAGGACATACAGCTATAAAACGCAAGGTTTGTCTGGCTCTAGAACTCATACCATGGACTTGCACAAAATTCCAGAAGGTTCTTTTCTCAGGTGGGAGAAACATGTCACAGGCTCCTACTTAACCATTCTAAAAATAACAAGTGGATTTATTATTTTTCCTAGATTCTATATATTTTTTTCCTCTGCTTCACCTTGACGTGTAATGGATTTTGATTATTCCTTATCCATTGAGTATTTTCAATAATAATGATTTTGTTAAATGAAAATGTTGGAATACATCCTTTTTTGAGACCGCAGTCATCCTGCCAAGATTTTCTGTATGTGGCTAGCATTGCTGATGCTGGCTGATCTTACTAAGGTTGTCCCATGGAATTCTGAATTTCCTTCTGATTGGAGAAGCTACTGGCCCAAAATGGCACAGTTGAATTAAATGTTATTTCTGTTTGTATTCATTAAGTTCCCTGCCTTGTTCAGAGTGTATCCAAATTGAAGAGCCAAAATTGAAGTTTGGATCCTTAGATGGCATCGTCCATCTGTGAATTATTATCCAGCCCAGAGCATGTATAATCAATGAAGTAAACATGTCATCATTCTTTTCTGCGTGTGTGATCAATACAAAATTTTATTAATGAGATCATTTACATTCTTTTGTTCATCTTGTGAATTTTACACTTGAAGCATGTCTCAGCTTCCACTAGCCACTTTTCAAATACTTAATAAGCACATGTGGCTAATGGCTTCCTATGGTGAACACACAGCCGGGGGACCCTGGAATCAAAATGCTATATTTTAACAACTTGTAATAAATAGCCAACATTGTTTCATCATATCTTCTTTGCAACTGTTGAAGTTTGTTAAGAAGTATCAATCAAGTGTTTTGCTGTGAAGAGAGGCTTTCCATGGCCAAAAAAATAACCCAACAAACAAATTGCAGAGATTTTTGGTTGCTGGATTTTTTTTTCCCCTCACTGCTCTCCTGACTCATGTTGAAAGGCTTTTGTTTCTAATCAAGGCAACAAACGGTAAGGTCATTTCCTTGCGATTATATGGCAGCGGAAGGCGTCGGGGTTTTTAGGTCCCTACTTCCACCAGCTTGTATTTGGCGAAAACGCGCGCGCACACACACACACCCATCACAAGTGCTTAATACATGTGTCCTTTGTCCTGCCCGTTCTCTCCAGTCCCTTTAAATGAGCCGAGATCATGGTTCGGAGGTAAGAACAATTTCTTTTATAATCTTCTGACTACAGGCAGTGTAATGGTGCTTCTGGATCTCTTCCTGGCATTTCTTAGAGAATCGAGGGCAGATTTTCATATTATACTGGGGGAGACTAGTTTAAGTACTAGTATTTCAGAACCCAACTTTTGAAAAGGAAGCTCCAAGAAATGTTTATCTTCCCTTTTTTCAAGGAGTTACTCCTTCCCCAAAAGAGCTGGAGCAACTCCAGTTTGATACTAAGGTGAAGATCATCCTTAATGCTCATCTTTCGGACGGCTTTCCTGTCATTGTTTTAAATGTTATCTCTGCTCCCTTAAAAGTCCTAAAAGGCTGATTTCTTGTTTTTCACTTGGGAACTTTGGTAATTATTGTTGAAATGTACAATTCCACCTCACTGCCCCCCCCAACTACCATCCTCTTTCTTTTCTTTCTTTTAATTTTTATTCTTAAATTCTAAAGACTCGAGTTCCTTTATGGATGTGGAAAGGACAGCGAGAGGGCAGGAGCGGTGTCCATAAGCAACATGAAAACGCTTTTAGATTTGCAGTTGTTAATCATCTCCTCAACACAGTGTGGTTCAGAACCTTCTCTATTTCTGTGAGCATTTGGCAGCAAAGATCCTGGGGGGGACTAGAACTCATTAGTAGCTTTTCTAAAAGGACCTTTTAATGTACGTCCCTGTCTTGCCTCGAGACAGAAACAGGAAAATTGAATTCCATCCCCCAGTCTAGTTTATGGTGAAGACTCTGTGTGATCAGAATTGAACAGCTCCAGATAGAGACCTCAGAAATGCCATTTTGGGGGATGGCTATCAGTTAATTCATAACACTTTTATGATTTGTCAAAGGAAGTCCTACATCCTAATTAAAGGGAAGCTTTTTTTTTTCTTCCTCCCTTGTAATGTGGTTATGGTAAACTCATCAAGTCCAATTCTGTGTGTCCATTTTTTTTCCCCCTTCATGGCTAGATGTTGTGAGGGAGGAGGGGAGAGAAATCTGGGTAGACTTAAGAAAACAAAGGAAATTGTCTCATCCAGGAGGCTGTAAAGCTCTTGGATATGGAAGGAAGTCTGAGGAGGAAGTGGGTAGGATTGGGTAGACTAGAGAAACGTCAAGGAAATAAATATATCACAATAGAGACTGGGACAGCACCCCCGTGGCATAACCTGACACAATAACATGGCCTTAGAAATGAGCCAACTGTCTTTAATCAGTCTTGTCTAAAGGAGTAGGAAGGAATATAGTCGAATCCAAAGTGCAGTTCTTGACCTGGATTCTCAGGGAGGCACTGTGGTGACCCAGAGCCACACATTTCATGATTCTATTCTTCAGTTTCAGGCCATAGAACCTCCCTAGAAGTAAGACCATGTTGTAATGCAGCTCTTTCAAGAATCAGAAACTACCTCTCTCAACAGAGGATCTAAAACATTCCCAGGCATACCAAATTCCACTCCAAAGCCTGTTCTTTTGTTCCAGGGCAGCGTTTATTTGGTCTTCATTTGGAGTATACAGGAAAGTGGTGATGACTGGAGCGGAGGTTCCTATGGACAAATAACAACCTCCCCCAGGCCCCTCCCCCAATGGAGAGAGTGCTCAGGGACTCTGGGGATGGTTGGGGATGGGTGGTGGGCAAATACCATTGGTTGAGTAGAATTGTTAAACATATTTATGCCATGGAATATCTGAGCTGGAAGAAACCTTGCAAGTCACTCTGTCCAGTCCCTTCGTGCTATTACTGAGGAGATTAAAAGCCAGAGGAGTGGAGGAATTTTCCTAAGATCTCATCTCCCGTTAGGAGCAGGGCACAGCCCGGAGGTCCTCTCTCTTGGGTCCTGGTTCTGTGCTCTGTCCACCCCAGGGCTGTTTCTAGGACCAGCTGGTTGCTTTGTCTCATTTCCACCATCTCTGCATTTCATGCAGCATGAGTCTCTTCTCCTGCACTTATTTTCTGTCTGGAAAGAGAAATGTGGAGCTGCATCCCAAATGAGGTCTACTTCTTTATACACTGCTTCCAGCTGCTGGCAGACACCAGTGGGCAGGTACACAAAAGACCCCAAGAGAGGACCAGCAGTCTTGTCACAAGTCATAACAAATTGTAACACTAGGTAAAACTGTACTAAAACACCTTCTCTTTGCTTTGAAAGTACTGTCAGAACCTGAATATATCAGTTAGCTCTTAGTAAAGACCTGTTTCAAGATCGTAATTCAGGTATGAGACTTTCATTTGTCCCTGTTCTGGCTATTGTGAAGCTCCAAGTAAGACTTTTTCTTGCTTAATGTTGGAAAACTACAAACATTTTTATTTATTTTTTTCTGGGGAATTTTTACTTGTTTGGTTTTTTTTTTAATTGAAGTATAATTGATTTACAATGTTGTGTTAGTTTCTGGTGTACAGCATAGTGATTCAGATAGATAGATAGATAGATAGATAGATAGATAGATAGATAGATAGATATCCCTTTTCCTTTTCTTTTTCATTATAGGCCATTACAAGATATTGAATATAGTGTTCCCTGTTCTATAGAGTAGGACCTTGTTATTTATCTATCTTGTATATAGTAGTTAGTATCTGCAAATCATGAACTCCCATTTTATCCCTCCACCTCCCAACCCCTTTCTCCCTGGCCCAAAATTTTAAAATGAAGACTTTTTCTAAACTGGAAAGATAAAGCTGAGTACAGGTGAAATATATGTTAACATGTATTAGTATAATCTGGTGAGGTTAGGCAGATAGTTTATCATTCCAATAATAGCAATCAAAGCAATGGAAGATATTGGGCACATTCTCTATTTTAGATGCTCCCCCACCCCCACCGTAAGCCTTTGTAGATGAAGCTGTAAAGTACATGTTCACTCTGTCCTCTTGGCTTGGTTTATTTCCTCTTTTGGTTTTCTTTTTCTTCCATCTTTGCAAGTTAGAATGAACAAGTCAGCAGAGTTTGTACTTTTTTTTTTTTTTTTCAGTATATGTGCTGCTGAAGCAAACACTGTACTTGGCTTTTTTTCCCCAAGATTTTACTTTATACCACCCTTTCTTTTTCTTTTTCTTTTTTATTTATTTATTTTTATTGAAGTGTAGTTGATTTACAAGGTTGCGTTAGTTTCAGGTGTACAGCAAAGTGATTCAATTATACATACATATATGTATTCTTTTTCAGATTCTCATCCATTGTAGGTTATTACAAGGTATTGAACATAGATCACTGGGCTACACAGTAGGTCCTTGTCGTTTATCTGTATCACCCTTTCTATCAGAGGTGTTTATAGTCACGTTTTCCAGTCAGGAATGGGATTAGTCCAGAAGGTGACCTTCCACAATAGAAAATCTTTATCTGACGAGCAGTGTGTGAGAGAGAACTGGATTCCAGGTCTAGGTCTGCCGCTTACTGATAAGCTCTGTGGCCTTGGGGAGCTGGTTTTTCCCATCCAGGCCTCTAAACCCACCATTTGTGGGTGAAAAAGCTAGTCTAGTGCTGAGGCCCTTTTTCAGCTTCGAAATGCTCTAACCATGTGCAGGAACTACAGATTCTTTCCAGATCGGTTGCAGCTGTATCTCTCTCTCTGCTCCCCTTCTTCTCCCTCCCTGTCTTCATTCCTCCCTTTCTCCCTTTTTCCTTCTCTCTCCCTTCTTTCTTCCTTTCCTCTGATATTTCCCTTTCTACATAGAAAGGAATTCCAGGCATGGGCTACAATGACTCAGCTGCCTGCAGGGCCAGGGGCATCTCTGAGCAGCAGCAGTGGGACTAAGTTAGAGTCCGAAATGGAGAAATTCCAAAACTGCAGACTGGAATCAGACCTGGGGATGCTCTCCAGGAAGAAATTCAGAGCTTGTGGCTAATGGATACATCTCTTGTATTGAAATTTGATACTGCTCCTTCGATTCCAAATTCCTTAGGAGTCAACCCTAATTATTGCCTGGGTGTGTTCTGCATCAGCAGTGTGCCAAGCTTGGGCTTGCAAAGGTGAATGAGACGTAGCCACTGTGCGTAGGAAGCTCCGTTCAGTCATGGGGTGCAAATCAGGACTCTCCAGTGACTCTCTGTAGCTCCTGCAAAACTGACTTCATTTGCCACTCACTCATGGGGAGTGGAAAAGCTGTTGGCATTGAAATGGCTGTGAGTAGTGGAATTTAATTAATACGATTTTGAGGTCAAAGGATTAAACTGACAGGTATAATTAGGTAGAAATCGAACAATGTCAAATACAACAGAGACACCCTAAAGCATTCTGGAGTTCGCTGGGGAAGGTTCTGTTTTTGGGAGGCTCTGTCCAAATGAAACACGCAGAGAGAGGAAGTGGCAAAAGTGCAGTGTTTTGAGTCTTAGAGCATAAATTCTGCTTGGCCACTTATGAACTGAGTACCCCTCTGGCCTTATGATAGGCACAATTAAAATTACCTTATTAGGTTGTGGAGGGGATTAGAGCTTAGCCTCTGAGACTGAAAATGTATAAGTGGCAGTTAATATTATTAAATAATATTATTATTCATCTATCCCAAGTACAGCAAATAAAGACCGTGGTACCATGAAAATGTGTAAACCCCACTGAAAGACTGAGTGTACAAAGTAATGAACGTATCATTTTTTCAGGGCCTTTCATGTTCATGAGTGCATAAATATGAACCATTTCTTCATTACCCGACATCTTGCCGTTGTCAGGATATCCATCCTCCTTCCACCCTTTTTAACACTTGAGCTCACTTGACCCTGCAAACATTTGTCTGGATTTCACCGAGCACAAGTTCACAAATAAGTAATCAATTGCAGTCTATCCATTGCAGACTTTGGTTTTGGGCTTGAAGTCAATTGTTCATCTTTTTTAAGGACCTAATTCTAAACCATTTTAAGAACATGAACCCTGTATACAAATCTGATGGAAGTTAAAGAAAGTCCTCCTGGGAAGATTCTCACAAATACATTTTGCCTATACACTGTGTGTGTGTGTGTGCACGTGTGTGCATGTGTGTGCGTGTTGGGCGGTGGGGCGTGTTTACAAACACCTCTACCTGCATTAATAGACCTGTGAGAGGTTCTGTATCCCAGCTGGAGAACTGGAATAAATGTATGTGTCTTTCAGAAAAATGGTGAGAAACCAGTTGGCCTCCGTGTGTGACTCCCGAGAAGTGAGCTTTTCTGGAACTCTTTGGCACCTAACCTATTGGCTCCCACTAGAGGTATGGGGCCCCCAACTGAATTGGGCTCCATAGAAGGTATTTAGAACCTACCAGCAGTTCCTGCCTCTTCCTCCTCTGAAGCTCTTTATGCTGCTCCTCTGAGACGCGGTGTCCGTTTACCGACAACCAGGGCGTGGAGGAGGCAGGCTCCTGCTTGGTCCTTGGCCTTATGTTGAATTGAGAGTGAGGTCACTCTAGTGGGACCTGAAAGTAAGTGCTCTGTTCACCATTAGAACAGTCACCTGGCTTCCAGGGATTCATCTGACAATCTGCAGAGATTTCACAGTAACCGCTATATTTGAGTTGCAGCCCTAGGGGTTTGTTTGCTGTAACCGTGCACCTCCCCAAGCGCTCACCTCACGGGCTGGCAACCCTCTTTCTTAGAACATTAGCACTGAGGTCCGACACGCCACAGGTCTTACTTTGCATCCTCCTTTTTTCTTTTGTTTTCAGAGAAGCTACTCATCATCTAGTGGTACTTCATGTATTTTATAAGAAAGAAGACTGTGTTGTGCTCTTGATTTTTAAAAGTCAAATAAGCAACTCCATTTTTTCCCTCAGCAGATATTCACTGAGCAGCTGCTTTTGCCAGGTCAGGGTACAGTGGTTATGAAGACAGATGTGGTCCCTGGAGGCAGATACTACATAACAAAGTCCGTCATTTTTTAATGGCAGTTGTGAAGAGCGCCACACCAGGGAAGGATAGAGAGCTAAAAGGACACACAACACTTAACACTCGGAGTAAGGGTCATGCAGCCCGAGACTGTTCAAGACACTCCGTGCATCAGCTTATTCAGACGTCACAGCGAGGCACAGCATTACGTCCATTAGGCAGATCACGAAACGGAGTGACAGACAGATGAGGTCATTTGCCCATGTCGTGCCACTTACAAAATATCCACGCCAGGATCTGAACCCCGGGTGATCTGACTTCAGAGTCTTCACCCGTAGCCACTACACAATGACTTTTATGCGAAAATCCCTTTTAATCTATGTTTTTAAGGATGAATGGGTTTAGCCAGGCACGTTCCAAACCCCCTCATGCTTTGAGGCGGGGAGGAGATTGTACAGAGGAGGACTAGTGTGGCTGGAGCCCGGGGAGGGAGGGGAAGGAGTATGAGACTAGGAGAGGGTGGGCAGGGCGCAGGCAGTGCAGGACGGTTGGGCTGTAAGCTATGGGTGCTTTATTGTGACTGAATTAGGTCGGCTCCCAAGCTAGACCCCTCAGTCAAGAAGACCCTCTTGAGAGCCTCCCATTCCTGTGATGTGAAACCGTGAAGGGGCGTCCTCCTGATCTGGCTAGATTACTGCAGATCAGTTTACCACTGTGTATATAGAAAGCATCCTGCTTGAGGAGGTTTTATCTGTGTCATCAGCCTGTCCCACTCATGTCTTTTCCAAGCTCAGATGTTTTCCGCCTTTTCTGGGGCAAGCAGAACTCCATTTTCCATAATGGTCCATGAAGCCGCATTGTGCCTGTGGCAGGGTCACCATCATCATCGCCGTCGGCTAATACTGAACGGCAGGCTCTCCACACATTCTTGTGTTTCAGCTTCAAACCCCATGAGTTACGAACTGTTACATCCTTATTTTTCAGATAAAGAAACCAACTTACAAGGGTTAAATGACTTACCCAGCATCCCACTGGCTAATTGTCGAGGTCAAGTCTTGCATCCAGGGTTGCCTGATGCCAAAGTCCGCGCTTAACCCTGCGTGTCGCACTTCCTGTTCCACAGATGTGAAAACTTATCCAAAGTTAATGGTGGAACTGATTCTAAAACTCAGACTTTACAGGAAGTTTTATTTTCTGAGCCAACATTTGAGATTTCATAGGAAAAATGAGAACGAAAGGAAACTGAATAGAACACCATGGACTTTCCTCATGACCTGAAGCAGCCTTGTAAACATGTTACAGATTTACCAGCCCACCAGGATATGTTACCAGCCCAGCAGCTGAATTGGTCACACGGGCAAAAATAGAGAGATGTAAAGGAATGGGGGGATCTGTATTTGGATATTAACCAGTAGGAATTTGGAAGAGAGAATGAAGAATAAAACAGAATAGTTTTAATATTTATTCTGAGTAAGTGAAGTCACTGTGTGCCTGGCACTGTGCTGAGTCCTTTACATGTATTCACTTGTTTAGTCCTCACGACAAGCTGGTAAACTTGGTCATATTTGTGTCTTCATTTTATAAACGAGGACCAATGCAGCAGTCTTCTCTTTCTTTGATTTTTTGCCACCCAACCCCCAGTCTCATCTCCTCATAGTAACCAGTTATCCTTTACAGGTATCCCCAGATCTTGTTTCCCCCTTGCCAAAAAGCCTCCAGGGGCTTTCCCCTGCATTTGGAATAAAACCCACACTCCTTACTATGGCCCACAGTGCAGCACATGGTAGAGCCCAGTGTTTCAGACTTCAGCATGCAATACAGTGACCAAGAGGGCTTGCTAATTTAATAAAACACAGCTGGTTGGGCACCACTCCACATTTCTAACAAGCTCCAGGTGATAGTGACACGGCGGGTCCAGGAGCCACACTTTGAGAGCCACTGACGAGCCCCTCGTTAACTCCATGGCTTTGTCTGCTTTCGTCTCCCGTTTGGTGCCCAAGCTCCAGGCACGGATGCTGCTTTTTTTTTTTTTTTTTTTTGCTTAAACTATGCATTCTCAGTAGGGCAACTTCACTCCAACTTCACTCCAAGGAGCATGAATTGGTTCTTAAGGGACAAAAAATTAAAACCTTAGATATTACAGTAGTTTGTGGCCCTCAAAAGCTCAGCTCTACCCAACAGATGTACAATATATCTGTGGTATTAAAATTTCATGAGGGAGGAGGGGTAGAAGGGGAAAAATAAATGTCTCGAGAAGCTCCTTAAGAATGTAATAATGAAAAAAAAAAGTTGTGCAGCAAATCTTAGATCAAGGAAGCATATTCCTGCCCCAGGGCCTTTGCACTTGTTGGGCCTCTGTCTGGACTGTTCTTTCTGCAGACCTTCCCAAGTCTAACTCCTAATCATTCCCATCTGTTGTAAATTCCCCGATTCTTTAAAAGTGCTTTTCTCTTCACTGACTTCAGTCTAATAAGAGGGCTTCAGGGGCTGACAAGATAAGTGCTGGAGGCAGCCAAGACCCTGCTGACGGAGCACTGCAGATTCCTCAGAGCACCCCTGAGTAGGGAGAGCTACATTCTCTTTACAGTTCTAGTTGAATATGCTGGAAGCACTGCAGGCAGGGGCTGGCTTCTATTTTAGGTTGGTTTTTTTTCTTTTAATTTTACTTTTTGGGGTGAATATTTATATAAGGGCCAGGAGATGTTGGGGGACAGTAGAAAGAAGGAACTCTCCATCTGGCTCTGTCTAGTTGTGTGACCACAGAGAAGTCCCATCTGTTCTTTGAGCCTCTATGGCCTCCTCTGTAAAGTACAGATATGGCGTACAGAGTATCATCTGCAAAAATAATGAATCCCTCTCCTGTACACCTGAGACTAACACAATATTATAAATCAAATACACTTCCTTTAAAGAGTTAAAAGGCTATGACTTAACAAAGGACAAAACAGGGACTGTGACACTTCGGGCACATCAAAGCTTGTTTAAAGTTTAAAAGGAGAAATAGAGGTGAAGGCATTTTCAAAGTTTAAAGTGCTGCAGACAGCCAAGGTGATACGATTACTCACTGGAACACTCGGACTGAGTTTGCGCCTGGCCGGAGCCACTTGTTCTTTCTCTTCCGTGGAGCTCAAGGTCAGCGTAGAACCCACTCCCCTCCCACTCGCTCTGCACCTGCCCGTGGCCTTTGAGAAGGCCCTCCCTGAAGGTGTCTGTAGCAAGTGCGTGATTTTTATTAGTGAAAAGTACAATACTGCTAAATATGGTTACCACGTATAAAGTGTGGGAAGCATTTTCTGTATGTTATCTCGTGGGACCCTCCCAGCCCTGGGCAGTGGGGACAGTGCCGGGGGCAGGGTGGGCGGGCTGGGCAGGGGCTGCTATATTATCTCCGTTTTCAGATGAGGAAACCAAGGCTCAAGAGAAGTGAAGGAGCTTCCCAAGGCCACACAGGTGCTACGGAGGATAGCTGGGGTCTAAACAAGTCCGACTGACTCCAGACCCTCACACTTCTTAAATAATACACTGCACTTTAAAAGGTAGTAAGATGCTGTACACCTGAAACTAACATTGTAAATCAGTTACACTTCAATAAAAAATAAAATCTAAAAAAAAAAAGGGTAAAAAGAGCTGCTCCTTAGGGATTTCTTACAATACACGAGGCAAAGCGATCCCCATTTTGCGACAGTACTCAGAGAAGGTTAAGTGAAGTCTCCAGCACATTCGAGGCAGAACCAGGATCACGCAGTCACACCCATCTGACTTCTGAGGGTCTGTGCCCCACCACCGCCCGGCAGCAAGAAGCTGAGTGAGAGGCTCCACCCTGATTCCCCCACCCCTGCTGACTAAAGCAAGTGTGATCGGATAAGCACTAGAAATTCTGGGAAATGCTGACTTCCCAATGTGTTTGCCTAATCCAGCACCCAGGCCACTCTTACCAGGGGCACCCAGCCTTTTTTTTTAAGTGACCAAACTCCTCTCCCTCCAGAAATGCAGTTCCAGAAGAGCAGTCTAAGAAACAAGGCTGAGGCAGGGCCGGGGGAGGAAATATTTGGTTCCCTGGTGACAGCCCTAAGTGTTGGGTGAGATTTCCGCTCATGAGACTCATCCTTTCTGATGGAGGCAGAACGGAACTGAGATTATCTCAGAGCAGGAATAGAAGCGGGGAGAAACTTGCCGACAGAGCAGAATGACACCGGCTCGGTTGTGATGGAAAACCTGGAACCATCTTTCACCGAGACTTTAAGGTCACAGTGCCCTCCTTTAGCGGGAGAAGAGTTCCAGCGGTTTGATAGATTCCAGAAGGGGAGCAGCAACACAGCTGGCTGGAATCTGGCAATTAAGAGGCAGAGGAGTCACTCACTTGCCAACGAGACTTTCACCGGAGAAACGGGCAGAAAATTCAGAGGTGGATCGGGAGCTGGGAATGAAGGGAAATTTATTCATTCCACACATATTTGTTTAGCTCGGCAATGGGCTGGGCACTGTCTTAGGGGCTAGGAAAGCAGCAGTAAGTGAAACTTACGTTCCAGTAGCAAAAGAAGAGGAGAGGCAAATGGCACTGAGCATTTGATATGAGAGGCGTAGTCCCAGGTCAAGGGAACCTCAGCGGTGAGCCACGGATTTTTTTGAAGCATAATAATAAACTATCATAGGTTTAGGTTGGCTTCTGCCAAGCTCTCTGCTCTCTTGGTGAGTATTACTAGTCCCATTTTAGAGATGTAGTAAGTAAGTCCTAGAAATTTAAGTCAGCTGAGCTTTGAACACAGTTCTGCCTAAATCTAAAGCCTCTGTCCTTTCATCTTTGTCTCATGGTCCATCAGTGGCCTCTGCATCCTGACCTAGAGCTGTGAGCGGCACCCCGTCCCCAGACCTCCCTCCTTCTCCCACTGCACTTCTCCAGGGGTACGTTTCACAGCCAGCTCTCTGGGGGAAAGGAGACTGATGAGTAGCATTTGCCAGTTTCTCTGGTGTAAATACTCTCACCTTGACCGACTTCATGTTCCCAACATAACAACACAGACTTGGGAAGAGATGGATGTTAGGCCCCATTAAATAGCCTTTCCGTCCTTCTGATTCAAGAGCACAGATAATAGTAAAAGGGAGTCAAATAACTGGAAAGTGATGAGTCCTGAGTGTTCATTACCTTTGTTTTTAGTGTAATTTATTTTGATGTAAGTTTATATGCTTTAATTCTTAATATTGGTTGTGCTTTAAAAGCTAGCTTGACAATGGGACAGTGGACTCATGAGCTCTTATGAGACGGCTGCACACCACCATCCTCTCTCTTGAAGGGTTCTTTCCCTCTGCGTGTGTTTCCTGGTGAACATCCACAAATCTTTTGGGTCTCCTTTTCCACATTTCCCTCATCTCACTCACCTGTGGCCTTCCCGTTTTTGTTTTATTTGTTTTAATCTTTGAAACCCATGTTAGCCTCAAAAAAAAAAAAAAAAAAGAAGACTGCATTCTCTTTGAAAACATAACATGCATTAGGGGATGTAAAAGTTTCATCACTAAATATTAGAAGCATCTTGGTTGAGAAGGAGTGTTTGTTGTGTGATGGTAGAATGAGACCTGGAAATCAAGAGGTTTTTCTGTATGGTCCCAGATGAATTTGACTTTTCCGTTTTCACAATTTGGTAATGCTTTTCTAAATCCCCTCCCCAAATAATGACGTTTCTACCAATCAAGCTAGGCCTCTAGACCAAATACAATTCATTGGTGCTAATTATAAACTCCCTAAGGATTTATTTCAGCCTCTCCTTCTACATGGACTCCCAAGAACAAAGAGATTTTGGAAAACATTAATCAGAGACAGACTAACTGGGGTGATGAAAAATTGAAACATGAAAACTGACAATCAGTGTGTCCTCCAAAATGAATGTAAAGTTGATGGAGGTTTTCTAATTAATTTTTGTCCATTTTTAGGTTTTGGGGGCAATATATGTGATTTGTTTGCTCTGTGAATGGCTTATATTGAGCCCAGATTTCCAAATGTGCCATACAGAATAAACAGTTCCCAGAGTAGCTCTCAATTACAAGTACAGCAGTTGATTTTTAAAATCCCTTTACCCGAGCTGCGTTTGTCTTTACTTTTAAGTTTTTGAAAGACGCAGTGCTTTTGCTCCTTCCTACAGGCTGTTTTTCACTGTAAAAGAGAAAACTGACAGTTGGCAAAGCAAAAAGTTTCCAAACCACAGGGTGTCTGCTACTTGCATAATCACCAAAGCCAAAATTTCCATTTTCTACCCAGCGACCGACCGGAGAACTTCTTTTCTGGTCAACCTGGGCTGCAGACAGGAACGAAAATCCCCCACAGCCGATGGGCTGTGTTCTCAGCTTCTCTTGGTTCCACTTTGTGACTTTTCCTGTTTACAGAGTCTGTGCCCTCCCATTTTTTCTCTTCTTTTTTGACTCATTGATACTGTACCATGGTGTCTAAAAATACAGCCTAACAACTGGTTTTAAGTAAAGAGGATGTTTCTTTCTGGAGGGGGGAAAAAAAGAGCAGAAATATCCTGCATGGTTTTCTGAAAATAAACATTGGACAGTCTCTCATCAGGGCCTCATCTGAGTTTCTAATTGGAAAGCGATGCAGAGCTTGTGTTTATATAGAAAACGCTGCTCTCACGGCAGCTGCTTCCAGGAAGCTGTATCACCTGCTTTCCCCTTTGTCATCTGATGGGCTTCTTCTTGAACTTGGCTCTGCCCGCTTCTAGCTGGGACCCCTGGGCAAGTGATTTTCGAGCTCTTGGCAGTCTCAGCTTCTTAGGAGTAAAATGAAGGGCCAAAAATATCTATTTCACAGGGTGGCTGTGAGAATTCAATGGATAAAATGTACGTCAAAGCAAAGAACGAAGACAAAGCCATCGACGTGTATTTGTTTCCATTCTGTGTTGGTGAGAACAGCTAGCCCAAGATGTGATCTGCTCACTGTCCGATGAGGAGCAGGAAGTTTGCAAGAGTTTCCCCTACTTGGTGCACACAGGCAGCTATAAGTGGTGGCTTTGAGTTCATCTGTTGATTATCACTGAGAAATCAGAATGGAATTAATCCCCTGCTATTGGGTTGCCCTCTCTCTCCAGGGTTTAACTGGTGGATTGATTTTCAACTCAAAGATGACAGCTTGACCTCTTAATAATCCAGGAGAACTTCTTTCTTGAGAAAAATAATTTCAGCCAACAATAAATAACCACCTACAGTTAACATAATAGTACTCAACAGCCTACAAATCATTGCCACTAATTGCTGGACTCACGGCACAAGGGCAGAGCTCTGATAGAGCATGTCAGGCCCTTCGCACAGACCCTAACATGCCATCTATGCCCAGTGAATAGAGTGTGTGCCTGGTGATGTGAGTATCATCTGTACCTTTGAGATAAATTTTGGGTTCAACCTGCCTTCATACAAGAGACAAAGCTAAATGAGGTTGATTCTTACTATTCCCGTTTTACAGGGGTAGAAACTGAGGTTTAGAGAGACCCTGGTTTTTCACGCCATATTCTTAGTTACTTGGCAAAAGCTGGGACACAAACCCAGGCCTCCTGATTCTAAATCCTGTGCACGTGTCATTGACACCAGGCTGCTGTCTCCTGGTGGCCTTCAGCTCCAGACTTAATACATTGTTCCCTTCCCTTCCCTTGATTCCTTCCTTCTTTCTCCTTCTTTCTTTTTTCTCTTCTTTCTTTCGTCCCTGGCTTTTCTTTTCACCAGCCTTATGAGATCCGGCGATGATCTGACAAGTGATCGTCTGTTATGAGAATGCCCTCCCCAGGGAGGGTCTGCTAAAGCTGACCCAAATTGCTTGCCAGGTTGATGCGAGAGCTGCAGAAATGGCTGTCCACTGGCTTGCCTTTCTTGTTTGCTTTTCTCCAACCTCTGCCAGGCAGAAAGGGGCTAGCAGTGGCATACTAACATCCAGAAAACAGGGTGTCCCTCCAGTCTCTCCTGGGAGCCCCGGTCAAGGGCAGTGGTTCAATATGAGTTCTCCCCATCAGTTTCCTCGGGTCTCATGCTTCCTAGGTAAGAAGTGAGTTTCAAAGTGCATTTTGCACAAGTTCAGAACTTAACTCCATCGCCATCTGAGCTATTTCAGAGTCCTTATTGTTACCTGAAAATGTCTTGTGTGTTTCATGGTTAATAGTTCTTTTCTTCTCCTTATCTCTGAGCAGTTGTTCTCGACCAGGGACAGTTTGGTCTCCCAGGAGACGTCTGGCAGGGTCTGGAGGCGTATCTGGTTGTCACAAGGTGGGAGGGAGTGCTGGCATCTAGTGCATAGAGGCCAGGGATGCTGCTACCAGTCCTACAGTGCCCGGGGACAGTGCTCACAACGAAGAATTACACGGCCTCAAGTGTCAATAGCTGAGAAATCCCACTGTAAGGCAAGCTCCAAAGACAGCGCCCTGTGGGTCTCATTTGTGGGTATATATTAGTACCCAGAACAGTGCTTGCACTTAGGAAGTGCTCCATGAATATGAGTTGAGTGAATGAGTGAACATGTGATCCAGAGCTTTTCCATGCTGAATTAACTGCCCTGGGTGCTAGACTACGTCTTAAGCCCAGAGTAATGATGGAATCAGGCCCAGGCGACCACGTGACCAGTAAATATCATCCCATACCCAGTGTTCCCATAAGCCGGCTGCCCAAGAGGTGGGAGTTAATTCCATCCTGACACTCATTGAAAATCATTAACAAACACATAGACACCGTTTTTAGCAGCTGCTCATATTTCGTCAGGGTAAGGCCAGGAGATAGCCAAGGAATGGTGATTGCAGTGACCTTGTTCCTCCTCTGGTCTTGCTTTCAGATAGTGGCTGGAAGCAGGCAGCTGTGCTTTGGTGGATCTAGATCAAGCTGTTCCAGAACAGCATTAAGATGTGGCGGTCCAGATGCTGTGTAACTTGCATAAACTGTGCCATTTAATATGGAAGGCCAGTCGGTGGGGAATACCTTGTAACAGAAGGAATACAGGACAGCAGCGAAGGGCAAGGACTCTTCCTGGCTCTGTGAGCTTGTGGGCTGGGATCGGTCACTTACCTTCTCTGAGCCTCAATGTTCTCCCCCATACAGTGAAGCAGCATTGGAGTCTGCCTCACAGGGTTGTTATGAGTGAATTTGAGCAGCCTGTGTAAGCAGAAGAAAGGTCTCTGGACTGTGCCAGCACACAGCAGCCGTTTACTCGCATTTTGCCTGAGGCAGATTGCTCGGTTACTCAGTTTCTTCTGCGGTCAACCAAATTCTCCCCTTCTTTATCAGAACCCCCACCCCTGGCCCATTTTCCTTTCTTCCTCTGCTTCTTTCATGGCCACCTGCACTTCTTCCTCTCTTACTGTCTCTCGTTTTTCGACTGCAGTCCCTGGGAACCTGCGAGGGATGCACGGGAGCCCTGCTCTGATACCACTAATGGGTCCTGAGATGCTACCCCAGGGCAGAGCACCGTGACCTGAGACACGTTACTGAACCTCTCTATGCTTCGGTTTTACCACCTGTAAAATCTAAACGTAGGGTTGTTAACAGCATGAAAGAAGATACTGCCCATAGGAAGTGCTGAGCGCTCACGTGATGTGTCCTGTGTGTTTCATAGAAGCTCGGAGAACCACTGATTGATACTGAAAAGAGAAGTTCCCAGTGGTTGCACGCTGGGAGGGCAGGCGCCGTCTTGAAAGACCTTGAGGGGAAGTCACAGCTGACCGGGATCGGAGACGTCTGTGTCAGTCTAGGCCGCTCCCTGCACGAGAGTGTCAATGGCTCACATTCAGTCAGCACCCAGAGATGATATAAAGGCACGCTGTTCAGCTGAGGCTGACATCATTTGGGTGAAATCTAAAACTCCGTCTGCTCAGTTGATCCCAAAGTAAGAATGTCCTGATCCGTCCCTTCTACCTTTCTCTGTTTCCTCCAGAATATCTCATCTCATGAGGGGTTCACAGCACATCTTGTTCTCTGGGTAGAAAGCTTTTTTTTTTTTTTTTGCTGTGTAAGTCTATCCGGGCCAAAGCTTGGGAGATGTTTTTGGAACATCCTCCACGCTCTACGCATTTCAATCATTTGTGAATTTATTTCCTTGGTAGCTGTGTCTAGATTCTGGCAGTTAAAGTGTTCCTTACCTGAGCAGATATTTATTGTGTGTGTTCTTTATTTTTTTTTTAATTTTTTTACTTTTAGGGAGAGGTAATTAGGTTTACTTATTTATTTATTTTTAGAGGAGGTGCTGGGGATTGAACCCAGGACCTTGTGTATGCTAAGCATGCGTTTACCACTTGAGCTGTACCCTCCCCTTCTATTGTCTGCATTCTTACCATGCTCTAGGCACTGTTCCGGGCTCTGGGGATACCGTGGTGAACAAATCCCCCAAGGTCTCTCCTGTGACATTTCTAGTCTGCTAGTGAAAGGTGGAGAAGGATAAACAAACAGCAAAAGGAGAAATATTAGCTCTAAAGGAAAGAAAGCAATGTGGTATGAGAGACAGTGGCCAGGCTGTACTTTACACTCTGGGAGATGGTGACCTTTGATTTAACGTCTGAAAGATGCGAAGGCACCCAGTCACGCCGCCCTCTGGGAAAAGAGCATTCCAGACAAAGGGAACAGCATATGCGGAGTCTCAAAGCAGGGACAAGCCCTCATTCTGAGGAAGTAAAGGTCAGCCTGGCTGGTGTCTCAAGGCAGGGCAGATGGATTGGAAATTAAGTTAGAGAGGGTGCGGGATCGGGTTATGCGGACATTATCGATGAGGCAAGGAGTTAGATTCTCTAGTGTGTTGCTTGAGAAGCCATTGGGCATTCCTAAGCAGGAACATGAAGGGAGTGGATCTGTATTCTAGAGCCATCACTCATGTGGCCGTACGGAGACTGGACTCAGAAGCACGGAGCCCTGTGAGGCAGCTCACATCCAGGCCAGAGATGATGGTGGATTAGACTCTGGATAGGTCGCCCCCCAAAAAAATCCTGAGGCAAATCACTTTAATGAGGCAGGCCTTCTTTTGCTGAACTTTCAGAAAAGGACAAGAGGGAATGGGAGAGAGGAAATAAAGATGCTGGCTGCTTCCTTACCAAGCTTTCATATACCGTGTTCCAAAGAGCTGCTAAGGCAAAACTAAAGTAGGCTGGGGTTCTGGTCTTTTTTTGTAGTTGCTGTTTCCTGATGTTTTCCAAGTGGCCTCCAGTTGGTAGGAAGGATTCCGCCCCCCCTCCCCCCCCCCCCCCCCCCCCGTCTTGACTGCCCTTTAGGTTTTTGTTTTGTTTTGTTTTGTTTTGTTTCTGACTCTCCTCAGTCAGGTAGTGGGATTGGGGTTGGAGTTGGGAGGGATGGTAGTTCACTCACCTCTGAACCCCCACCATGGGCTACATATCGGGGTGCTCCACGAAGTCAGAGCTGTGGCCTGCAGCCAGCTCTCACTTCCCTTCTGATCTTCCTCATTTAACCACTGACCAGATGGAGAAGGTCATTCCACCCGCACTCAGCGCTTACCCTCTGAGGACCTGCTCTATCAGCCGGGGAGCAAACGCAGGGCAGCCACCGAGGTGGGAGCTTTAATCCAACGTGCACAACGTTAGCCTCTGAATTCCTGAGGTTGGGTGGGGGAGGGAGAGACGGGAAGGGTATCAAGTTGGGATGAGGGGTTGTCGAGCGAAAGTTTGCAGAGCGGTCAGTTTCTTCCATGTTTTCTACTCCACGTGAAGCATTGCTGCTGTTAGCTGCCACTGAGTAGGGGTCAAATCTGAAGCGGTTCCGATGATCTCTGTGGGGTTCGAGGGTGATTTTTGAATGTGTAGATGTAATCAGTGTGATCTGTGAACAGCTCCCTTCAAATATAACTCCTTTTGCTGAAATGGGAAGAGAAAGCATCAATGGGAGTCATGTTTGAAAATAAATAAGAAATGCCCAGTTGTTTTTTTTCTTCTTGTGATTGCAGTATTTTTTTTAATTAAAAAAAAAATCTGTTGGGGAAAAAGAAGTGCATTTGCCTAAGATGGTGTCTAGCAGCTGAGTAACCTTGTGCTCACTACGTATGCTCTGTCCAGCCTGCAAGTCGGAGACCTGAGTTTTATTATCTAAGTTTCACGTGTACAGTGTAGCAATTTGCAATTTTTAAAGATCATCCTGCATTTAAAGTTGTTATAAAATATTGGCTATTTTCCCTGTGCTGTACAATATTTATAACCTTGTAGCTTATTTATTTTATACATAATAGTTCGTACCTCTTAATCCCCCAGCCCAATCTTGCCCCTCCCGCCTGCCCTCCCCCCACCGGTAACCACTCTACATCTGTGAGTCTGTTTCTTTTTCATTATATCCACTAGTTTGTTTTAATCCAGGGTCTCACACTGACAAGCTGTGTGTCCCACTGGGCACATCTTTCCTTAATTTCTAGTTCTGCCATTTAGGAATCTTGTGATTATTATTATAATCTCTCTAATAACCTCCTTCCCCTGTGATATTGGGAGATGAGACTCTGCCTCGTGTGAGGATCACGCAGGTTGGCTCTGTTCATACCTGCAAAGTGCTTAGCGCAGTGCCTGGAACTGAGACAGCGTCTGCCATTAGTGCTGTTACTCCTGTTACTAAAATGCTCAGCAGGGACACAGATGGCACGTGGGAACTGGTGGTCCCCTCTCTCTTTTTGTTTCTGCACCATCGGCTCTGGAGAATGTTTCTGCCATGTGCTTGTTAATTTTACCTGCCATTTCTCTTCTTTAAGATGGGTTAGTAAGATTCTTCCCATTAAAAACCTTTTCTTCTTCTTTTACTTCAATTTAGAAAAAAAAAAGAAAAAGGAAAAATAAATAAATCAGTGCATCATGGGGCTATCACACACAGAATAGGAAATATCATCCGTAATATTGTGATAATTTCAAATGGTGACAAATGGTAAGACTGTGGTCATCATCTCACCATGTCCATAAATATTGAATCACTATGTTGTGCACCTGAAATTAATATAACATTATTTGTAACATATACTTCAATTTAAAAAAAAAGTGGCTGCAAAAAACACCTTTTTTAAAACATGGGAGGATAAGTGGATTGCAGAAAAGTTTAGCTGTTTCCTTGTTAATTTTCAAGCAAATGGGGACCATAAGAAGCGGTGTATTTCACTCTCCAAGACGTTAGACTGAAAGCTGTCAGGATGTTGCTTCTGAGACTTGGAAAGATTAAGTAACCTCTTTAAGGTCATGCAGCTAGTAAGAGATAAGATACAATTTGAGCCCAAGAGTGACTTAGCACGGAGTCCCAGTAATTCTCACACCTCGTTTCCTGGCACTTGAACTGAGGATGCCCCCTTCAGAGGCTTGGATAAAGGTGGTATCACTACTTTTTTTTAATCTTAAAGAAGAGAACATGAATGGTGTTTTTATTCTGAAGCCTCTCCTGTTTTTCTCTTGCCATCACACACAAACACATCGGTTCACGCTTTGTCCCCACGCGGCTTGGGTTTCCAGTTTTATCCCCCTCAACTTTGTTAGAAAGTCTGTTGCAGTGGAGGCTCTAAATGAGGACTCCTTGACTTTTGGTCATTTATTTTCAAATACTGTGTGTCGATGAGGGTCACGGTCGGTTGTCAAGCACTTTGCCTGAGGCACAGCAGGCTCTCCTTGATGTCTGGTTGTGTCTCTTCCCTGGTACCACGTGGACTTACAAGGGGTTGGCTTATTCACATAACAGAGCTTCTTGGCAGATAATAAATATGTGTGAGCCAGAGACCACACACAACATCTAACAGAGGGACCTGCTCTGCCCTATCCTGGCCATGTGTGGCCGTGAAAGAAATCCAGCCCAGTGTTTCTGGATCTTATCATCTAAATATTTATTAAGTAGCATCTCCTGAATTCTAATTTCATCAACTGGAATTTATTCATGAGCATTGTTTTAACCAACAAAATACATCCACCACCTTTCAACCTTTGGTCTAATTGACAAGAGCGGGATTTTCTATTGTTATCGACAATCAAATCAGCCCTCTGCCCTCCCGAGGAGCCATCATCCCATGTAGGTAAGGGCTTGGTGAACAGTGAATGTGGATGTGTCAGCGTGGACGTAAACCTGTGGCACAGGTCCCCCCACCCCCGCCCCATTCCCCTGCACCGCCTTCTCCAGCTTGTGTGTGTGTCATCACGTCACACAGTGGGCTGTTTGTTGAGTCCCTCCACCTGCCCCCCAGGTGTCAGTCAGCCTCTCTCTCGGCTGTTGCACTGTCGTTGGTGGTAGCATCAGTGATTCTGAGTGGATGACTTTACTGTATTAATAACATCACCTGGGTAGTCTACCCTCTGGAATCTTTGGCCTTGGTTTAGGTATCTGTGCTAGCTCATGAAGATGCTTGTGGTGGCAATAAGCAGACTCCACTCAGCTTGAGAGAGAGAGAGAGAAAGGGGATTTATTGAAAGAATACAGGGATGTTTCATGGAACTTAAGGACAAGGATTCACCCAGACCCATGGAAGGGGCTAGAAGTGTCTGGAACGACGTGAAGAACCCTGACAGCAACTCTCAAGCTTTTTTTCCTTTCTTGCCTCCTTCTAGCTACCTGTCTCCTTCATTCTCTCTGCAGATGGTTCTCCTTTTTCTCCACACACAGCAGACCATGGCTGCCCCACAACCACCATATTTTCATCCACTCAGACTTATTTCCAGATTCCCTGGTCTGAGGTTCTGATTGGCCCAGCCTGAGTCAGGGGTCTTTTCCCTGGTCCAGTCAACTGAGGCCAGAGGGGCAGGACCATGTTGTGCAAACATGGGCTTCATTGCCTGTGTTTGTCATGAGACGGACACACACCCCCAAAAATTTACTATTAAATTTTCCAGGATAAACTTGTGTGTGGACAAAAGTAATTGACTAGATTAAGGGAGACCTGGAGAAAAACAGAAAGGAGAAAAAAAAATTTTTTCCCAATCAGGGAATGAATTCAGTTGGATTATGCAACAACAGGGTACCTTGAACTATTTTATGAATTTTGACATATTCCTTAATGGATTCATATCGTTTCCATTGATCTTTTGAATATGATTTTATTATACTGTTCTGTAGAGTGTGTACCTGGGGATTTGCTTGTGTGGGTTTTACAAAAGAGGTAAAATGATTTAAACCGACACATTGATTGAGTTCCTCCAGTAGTATAGAAGAGTAGAAAAAAAGGACTTTTTTTTTTTTTCCAGTTAGACATTAATTCAAATCTTAACTTGGTTTTTTTCTTGCCCAGATAGCTTTGAATAAATTACCTTAAACTCTGTGCCTTGGTCTTCTTGTCTGTAAAATGGGGATGTTGCCATATTGCAGAGCTTTGTGGAGATTTTAATGAGATGATTTCCATAGAGTGCCCATATTAGTGCCTGAAAGAAATGAAGATTTTGTTCTCCTTCCTTTTGCCACTAGAGATGTGTATGTGACTTGACTTTGCAGAGTTAAGGACATCACCAAAGGCCAACGATGTAAAGCTTGCCCACTTACCTCTTAGAACCACTTTGGAGGTTCCTATGGGCCACATCTCCATAATACCATGATCTCACTAACTGAGGTAGCTTTTAGACTTTTAGAGCAGAGCTCAGCCAAAAATGTAAGTGCAGTGGGGAGGGTGTAGCTCAGTGGTAGAGGGCATGCTTAGCATGCACGAGGTCCTGGGTTCAATCCCCAGTACCTCTTCTAAAAAATAAATAAATGAAATTACCTCCTCCCCCCCAAAAAAATTAATACATTAAAAAAAAACAAATGTAAGTACAATATTGTAATTAGTATTTTTCACATTAAAAACAGGTTGCTTATCCCACTCTGAGCCTGAATTTTCTCTTCTGAATTGGGGATAATGACACCAATCCAGAAGCTAACTAAGCAGCTCAGAGATAATATTATGAAACTTCCTGAGCAATGCTAAGTGTATACTTGGCGCTCATTAATTTTCTTTGTAAATTGGGTTGATATATATCTGCTTGTCCAAGTCTCACAGTTTCGTGCAACAGCTGACAGACAAAGTACTGGCCATGCTTTTTTAGCAGTGACCCAGCACTTCCACACCCATGGGCAAAGCTGGAGATGCAGAAATCACTGTGACATTGCTTATGACAGCAAAAGGCTGGAAACAACCTAAATGCTTCTCAGCAGGAGAGTCATTAAATTACTATATGTCAGCACGATGACTTGATACTATAGAACTATTTAAGAATGAAGTTGATCTATATGTGTTGACATTGGAAAGATTTCCAAGAAATATTGAATTAAAGAAGTAAGGGCAGGGGAGGAGGGTACAGCTCAGTGGTAGAGCACATGCTTAGCATGCACAAGGTCCTGGGTTCAATCCCCAGCACGTCCATTAAAACAAACAAACAAACATGTCTAATTACCTCCCCCCCCACATACACACACAAAAAAAGTAAGGGCAAAACAGTGAGTAGAGTGTAGTTCCAATTGAATTGAAAAAAGCACACACAAATATACATATACACACACACCACAGTCACACACAAGAATATTAGGAATACTTGCTTTATTTCAGAACAGTATGTCCAACATAATAATATTAAAGTAAAACATTTAACATGGGAGTAGATTTTTTAAACATGTGTGTGTATATTTCTGAAAATCCATATAAAGATGGTCAGTGAGGCTTCTCCTCAAACTGACAGTGATCATTTCTGCAGGGAGGATGATTTGAAGCATAAATTAATCCAAGGGGATCTTTGCACTCTATATATTGTTTAAATGTTTTACAAGGGCTAAGTTCCCAGTATTGCAATTATAAGCACTAAAAATTAAATATAATTAGAAATGCATACCTCAGACTGTTCTTACCTACGTGTCTTCACTGTTCTTCCCTGTTAATTAGTTAGTGATCACCACAAAAGGCGAGCCAGAGTTGCAAAAATGGGGATTTTCCATTTTAACTTTAGTATCATTTGTTTTTCTTCGTATTGTATTTATTAAGCCATACCAACAGATAAAACCATTTTCACTTGAAAAATAAAATAGTGATTCAAGGGGAAAATATAGTAGTTTCCTCTGGGAAAGAAACCTACTTTTCATCGCATAATTTTGTGACATGCTTGTATAGATATTATTTTTTCAACATAGTGACTGGTCTTGGCTTTTCATTCTTTTTTCTTTTAAATCCAAGAGCTAAAAAATATAAGAATAAATTCAGGTGCTGATGCCCTATAATAAATCTGTGTATGACCTGTTGGTTAATTAACTCAACTGATGCCAGTTTTAGGCTGAGTGCATCACGTGCAAAAGAAACGGTAAATCAAGTTCAAGGGTTTGCGCGCCAGCCCCAGCCTGATGCCACTCTTGCTGTCTTGTCCCCACAGATGACAGAAGGCAGGCACTGCCAGGTGCACCTGCTGGATGACAGGAGATTGGAGCTGCTGGTTCAGGTAGGTGTTGCCACTCAGGGACAACCCATTCTGTTCCCTCCGTGGGCCTCATGGCCTGTGTTCACTCTGCTCGCTTATCTGTGCCTCAAAGCCAGTGATGCAGGATTGTCTGCAGGGGACACAGGGAGCTTCAAAGCCAGGAAACCTGATCTGTATTTAAGAGTAACAACAGCCTGGTGCCAGGATTCAGAGATGTTTGAGTTCAGATCTCAGCTTTGACACTCAGTGGCTGTGTGACTCTGGGAAAGTCACTTTACTTCTCTGAATCACCTCTTGTTGGTAAACTGGAGGCCGTAATGCTTCCCTGAAAGCTGAGACTGTGCATTCTGCCGCTTTACCTGTGATGGTCCAAGTGAAATACCCAGTTTCAACAGCTGTGAACTGGGATTAAGATTGCCTAACCTTCCTCAAAGAATTATGGGTAACACCAAGCTAGATTAGGTATGTGAATGAAATCTCTGTAAAACAGATGGGACTTTATGAGTGATGGTATCTTAATTATTCATGCCTCTCTCTTCGTTCACCTAACACTGTGGACCCAGAGTCATAACAAATTGTGGAGGTGCCTGGTGACAGCCACACCTGCAGCTGTGATGAGAATTCTCTCCTTTGCCCAAACCTAAATGCTTCTCCTTTCTGAGGCTCATCCCTTGTCTACTGTGTGCAGGACTCAATTACAACGAAAATAGAGCAGTCAGCAATAGTTCCAACAGAGCAGACCTTTTAGTTTAGATTCGTCTGTTTCTTTTCTTTTCTTTTTTCTTTTCTCTCTTTCTTCTTCTTCTTTTTTTTTTTTTCTTTTTTTAATCATGACTGTTCTTTCTTCCTCAACAGCAAACATCCAACCCTCAAACCACCATAATGAACCCTAAACTGTTTGGCTCAAAGTTCAAAAAAAGTCCATCTAGAAGGCTCCCCATGCATACCCCCTTTTTCTTCCCCAGTCCCTGCAAATCCAGCTTCCACTGTTAATATGGACATTCCGGCTGTCTCCAACCATGCTTCTTTCCACTGGAGCCAGTGCTTCCCCAAAGCCCATAGATTAGATTCTTCTTCTGATTAGATGCCCAGTTAGTACTGGTGGTGATGATCTGTACAATGGGTACAGTTACTCCATCTCTAGAGAGAGATGAAAAGCTTAGTCTTTGGAATCAGAACTTGAATTCAAATCCTGTCTTCACTAACTGACATCAAGCAAGGTGCTAGACTTCTCTTGGCCTTTGTTGACTCATCTATAAAATGGAAATAAGAACCCCTACTTCACAGGCTCATTGTAAGGATTAAGTGAAATAAGGGGCACACAGAGTCCGGCACAAAAAAGTGGTAACTATTATGATTGTGTTGTTGTTGTTAGTTCTCTCTGTGACCCCACAAGACTTGGGTCTTGAGCCTCTTCAATTGGCCACCACCAAGCAGAGTTACTCGGATAATCTAGGCAGTGTTTAATATTCTTTGTCTTGATCACTTCTACCATACTACCTATAAAAGAGCATTTTTCCCCAAAACACCAAAGCATTAGTAAACACACTTTCACCTTAGAGGGAAAAATGAGGTACTGGACTGAACTGCAGATACAGGAAAATCATGGTCTCATTTATGTCCCTATTCCCATTTCCTCCCCTCCTCAAATCCTTAGAGGCTGATCTACAGTAGATTAATCTAAGCAGAAAAGGGCATGGGGATTTAAAAACAAACAGAGGCTGCTTCAAACCGTTTGAGACACAGGAAGGTGGTGGCAGTGAGAGAGAGCTGCAGCCAAATTGTCTCTAATCGGATTTTTATCTTGACAGCCCAAACTTTTGTCAAGAGAGTTGCTGGACCTCGTGGCTTCGCATTTCAACCTAAAAGAAAAGGAGTACTTTGGAATCACGTTTACAGATGACACGTAAGCGTTTTAATAGTTTTCTTTTTTTTTTTTTTCAACTTTTGAATGACTTTTATTTTCCTTTTTTTAACTGAAATACTCATCTATGAAACAGAAATAGGCTCGCAGACATAGTAAACAATCTTATGGTTACCGGGGAAAGGGGGTGGGAAGGGATAAATTTAGGAGTTTGAGATTTACAAATGTTAGCTACTATATATAAGTATAGATTTTTTTTAAAGTTTCTTCTGTACAGCACAGGGAACTATATTCAATATCTTGTAATAACCTTTAATGAGAAAGAATATGAAAACGCATGTATGTCTGAATATGCATGACTGGGATGTTGTGCTTTTCACTGGAAATTGACACACTGTAACTGACTGTGGTTTTCATTTCTTTACCGTTTGTCTGGACTACCTGTGTGCATCATTTACAACTGGCAAAACGGGGGAAAGGCTCCAAGAATTAGAATATGCCCTGCTTAGCTAAAGATTTTTGACTATAAGATTTTTCTCTTAGGATTGTTGTAAAAGGAGAAGAAAAGGAACACTGACCATTCTAAGAACTCAAATACTGTCCTAAGTGCTTTAGAAATTTGTCGCAGTGGGTGACAGTCCCTTTTTACATTTCTTTGAATCTACTTGTGCTTACTTATTTAGCTTATGCATCAGTGATGGAAATACTAGAGTGTCATCCACTCGTATCTTGAAACTGAATTACTGTTTGGATTTGGTGGCAACAAAGTTTAAAGGCAATTTTGTGGCCCATTCGCCAAATATGTATATAGTTTAATGCTGAATGAACTTTAGTGAACTTTTTAACTTCCACCTAAGTTCATTTTATGTTACCCCCTTACTATCATTTTTTTCTTTTACTTACATTTTTTTATGCTAACTTGGATGTTGTATATATTTGTCAACAATTTAAGTCCTCTCTGAAATGAGACTGGTATATAACAATGAATTCATAAGAATTTTTTGTTTTTGGTTTTGTTTTGTTTTGTTTTGTTTTTGGAGGAGAGGGAGGTAATTAGGTTTGTTTGTTGTTTGTTTGTTTGTTTATAATGGAGGTACTGGGGATTGAAACCAGGATCTCAAGCATGCTAAGCATGTACTCTACCCCCTCCCCCAAAGCTAATTCTTTTTTTTTTTTTTTGCAGGGGAAGGGTAATAAGGTTTTCATTTATTTATTTTAATTTTATTTATTTATTTAATGGAGGTACTGGGGATTGAAACCAAGACCTCGAGCATGAATTCATAAGAATTTAAAACTCCATGCAAGCAAATGTGTTCGGTCTTATTACCCCCTCTTTTCTGCGTATGTGTGTATGTGCATATTTTATGGCAGCCTGACTTGCTTTCATTATATATGCAGGTTGATATATCAGAAGAGTTCTTCCCTTTTATAATTTCCAAACAGCTCTTCAACTATTAACATTCAAGAAAATGTGTTCCAGAAACAAATTATAGTGGCTGACCACCCACAGCATACTTTCCGTCACTCTCCCAACTTAAATGCTTTTAGGTTCTTCAGGTTTACCAGGCAGGAAATAATCTCCAGAAGAGGTTAATTTGTTTTTAACACTTTGTGTCTTCTGAGTATTTCTACCTGGGTGTGCTGCGAGCCTCGGACCTCCTGGTAATGCCCATGTGCTCAGGGCTTGGGCAAAAAACAGAACAGTTGAATTGTTAGGAGACACAGAAGAACCTGAAAGCTTTGATTTCAGACTCAGGATGTTTCCCGAAGAGAGCTGGACAAAAGCAGGAAAAAAAGTGCATTCAACATCACCCACCTCATTCTGTATCACAAAATTAGCTGTTCACTCAACAGCCATCTGAGACGGTGTATGGTCAGCCCTCTGCTGGAGGAAATGGGAAATGCAGATGTCCATGAAGCACAGAATCTCACAGGAAAGACAGGACTAGTACATGTGAATCAGTGATTAAACACACACATACAGGTTGGATCTGAATGTGAATGAAATCATGGCAAACAGCATAAGACTTAAAACCATAAATACATGATAGCTAAGTCATATGGTAAAAACCATAAGAATACAAACATGGGGGAAGGGTATAGCTCAGTGGTAAGGTGCATGCTTAGCATGCACGAGGTCCTGGGTTCAATCCCCGGTATCTCTTCTGAAAATAAAGAAATAAGTAAACCTAACAACACCCCCCAAAAAGAAAAAAAAGAATACAAACACTACTTTGGGGAGAGGTCATCTACAGTAGTAAAAGCTAAAATCATGAATATTAAAGTAATCTATCCATTCAACAAATACTTCTGGAGTGCCACTAAATACCAGGCATTGTTCTAGGTTCCGGGGGTTCAGCTGTGAACAACACAGACCCAGTTCTTGTTCTCCTGGAGCTTATGTTGCAGTGATATGGTCCAGCAGGACCGGAAAATAAATAGATAAATGAGACAATACCAGAAGTGACAGTGCTTTGAAGAACAGGAAATGAGAAGGCGTGATCAAGAAAAGCTGGGGAGGGGGGAGGGTATAGCTCAAATGGTAGAGCACATGATTTGCGTGCCTGAGGTCCTGGGTTCAATCCCCAGTCCCTCCTCCAAATGTAAATAAATAAACCCATAAAACAAGAAGGGAAAAAAGAAAGAAAAGCTAGGGGCCAGTCTTAGACAGGGTGGACCAGGAAAGCTTCTAAAAGGTGAGATATGATAAAAAGCAAGAACCAGTTCTGTGGAAGTCTGGGGAGGCATTCCCAACGAAAGCCAGTGCAGAAACTCTGAGGTGAGAACCAGCTTGACTTTTGGGGTTTTATTTTTTATTTTGGGGAAAGGAGGGGGAAAAGTCAGTATGACTGGAATATAGTGAGTAAGAGGAAAAGTGGTACAAGGGTTGAGAAGGAGGCAGGGGTGGACATCATAGAAGCTTGGAAGCTGTGTGATCTTAGGCTTGGTAGCTCTGTGATGTTAGACTTAGTATCTCTGACACTCAAGTTTTCTCATCTGTCCAGTGGGCATCGTAATACTACCGAAATAATAAGTACTATAGAAGGTGCATATAATAGGGTCATGGCAATATACAATGATTCAGGTAAGTTTGCAGAGCCCAGGCACACAGCAAAGGGGAGCTGTCATCCTCTTGTTAGTAGGCGTGGCAGTAAGATGTATTCTGAAAGAGGCTTGAGAAGGACTCGGCTGAGAACCCACACAGGAGGGAGACTGGGAGGCAGTTAGACCCTGGGAAGAGGGGAGAGGAGACGGCATTCCAGGGAAGAGTCACTTTGTGGGCCAGTGCATGGACATGGTAATGAACCTGGTACCTTTGCCCAGTGGTGAGGTAACTGGCCTGATGGTGGAGTAAGGTATAAGAGGGACAAGCTCATAGGTGGGCCCTGAGGACCATGTAGATGGAGAAGGCACGCCGAGGCCACTGGAGGATGTGATGCAGAGGAGTGACACAATTAAGGACTGTGGTGTTGCAGGTGTCCCAGGCTACAAAGTTCACGGTGGGCTGGAAGGGCGTCTTGGTCACATGGCAGGCTTCTGGGAAAGCTCCCAGCTCAGGTGAGCAAAACCAGACGGGGCATCAGTTGAGCATCCAGATTGTGGGACCTTCTCTTCAGAAAGAAAGGGATACATCATATGAATGACTTCCTTTCCTGACCTGGACCACCTTCCCCCTCGTGTGCCTTGGGAGGACTTCCTTCTAAATATTCTATTGGAAGAAGAATGTCTCACTCAAGCGCCTCCTCCTGTGCTCTTTTGGCGACAGTGGTCAATGGTTATAATCTTTCCAAGAAGTCTGGCTCCAAAATGTCCTCCGTGCACGCCCCTGCTAGTGACAGCAAGTCTATTTTTGAATTATGAGCCGTTTGGAAGGTGTCTCCTGGCTCTCACTGTGTTTATTTTCAGAAGAAGTATGAGCTGGGCTTTTGGAGGTGGGAGTGGGATTTGGCCCTTTCCACCTTTCTGGGGAACAGGTCTGGAAAATTGCTTCTGTCGAAGGGTGTCTCTTTGGAATGTCCTGGTCACAAGCCTAGTTCTTTTTCTTTGTCTGGTAAATATTTTTGGAAAGTATTTTCTTTCAGCACTCCCCTTCCCCTGCCCCCATAAAACCACTGAGTCGGATCCCTCCCAAGATGCTGCCCAAATTGCATTTTCCAGCCTAGATGCCACATCAGCTCTTTGCCTTCGGTGAACTTCTCTAAATAGAGTCAGACAAAGCCGAAGGGACATTTTGTCAATGAAACTAGCCTGTCTGTATCCTCCTCCACAGGCCAAGAGACATGGAATAAATGGAATTGTGCAGTTACATAATCAAAGTCATGATGGTGACCAACAAAAACGAATTCATGGTCCCATTAGAGGGAGGGGTGGTGTCGCTGAGCCTACGCGGGTCAGTACCTTCGGGTGTTCTGCGTGCAGGGCGGGTCTTTTACCCCTAGAGGGCGGTCACGATCCTCCGGAGGCAGCGGTTTTGCGTTCACCGTCATGGTTTCCATCCCCTTCAACCCACTTAATCTTTTCCCCCTTCCCTTGTTTTGAAAGGATTTGCTGGATAAGCCTTGTTTGTTAAGAAATAACAAATAGGTTTCACAACACAAGTGTGATTTTTGATCGCCGTCCCACCCAATGGGCCTGAGCTAATGGGCCTTTGACTGATACAATTTTAGCCAAAAAAGGACACTTTGCTTGGAAGTTGGCTGGCTCAGCTGATAGAGGTGAATGTGTAGGTTCAACTCTCCTTTTGACATATTGATTAGATCTCTTCCCATTTGCTGACGGAAAAACTGGAGAAAAGCAGGCTATAAAAAATAAGTGCTTTTTTTTTTTTAAATCTCTTTTTAGTCTGAAAGATGAGAAAACAGCATATTAACCCTGGGTTATAGCTCGGTGATAGTTAAGGATAATTTTCGCCTTTTTGTTCTTCTAACTTGATCCTGTTGGTGCAATTATGGATGGATTTTTTAAAAAATTAATTTCTAACTTTTCTTTTCTAAAAAACATTTTCTATTACTTTTACCTAATATCTTCTTATAAAAACATTTCATATAGTTGAAGCCAGTTGCTTTTGATTGTTGCGATTTGCTCTGTATCTCTCCAGAGGTATAGCTAAGAATTCTACGAAATTTCGTCCATGTGTAATAGTGTTTGAGTATCTTGTGTGATTAATGTAATTGATTTATGCTCTACATGTTATTATACAACTTACGTCATTTTTAGACATAGGTTTACACAAGTTTATAGAAATATACATTACGTTTTTTAAATGATGCCACATCTTTTCTATGTAAATGCAAAAAGGACAATTCCAAATTAGTCTCATTTTCTGTTAAAAAAGAAAAACTTTGAGACATGATGTTGTATAATATTTTATGTATTTTAGACACACATTTGAGCATCTCTGAAATGTGTATGTGTAATGGAATCACTATGCTGTACACCAGAAAACTAACACAACATTGTAAATCAAAAAATTTAAAAAAAAGAACCTTCCCTTATGTCACTTTTATCAGCTTATTTATCTTCATTATATTCCTCCAAGGAAAGTTAAAGACAGTTATCAAAAGTCTCATAATAATAATAATTCCAGAAATAAAGGCACACTTTTTTCCTGTGTTAAAACTAGTAAGTGACAGAAATCAAGCCAAAAGTTATTGTAACAGCTGATTCAACCCTCTAATCTCATTTTCTCCTGTATCCAAAGTCCTGGGTTCAAATCCCAGCTCTGCCACTTTCCTTGCAAGCTGATTGTAAAAGAGTATTAATATATGAAAAGCACCAGCTTGGTTGGCACAAAGTAGTTGCTCAATAAAGAGCAGCTATTCTTATTATCACTGTCCACATTTCCTATCTGCTTATAATGAATAAAGGTTAGAGTTTTCTGATCTTTTTAAAAAATTATTTACTCAAAGACCAAAATAAGTTGGAAAATACCTTCTGACCCATGATAGGTTTTGTTATCATCTGCCATCAGCATGTTCTTAAGTTTTATGTAAGCAAGCAAAATGGAGTCTGCCCTCTGGGAACTTACTCTCTACAGTGAGTCAACTAGTTGGATAATCTTGGAAAAATCACAAACAGCCCTGGGCCACAGTGTCATCACCGCTTCCATCCCTCAGGCCAGAATTTGAGGAGAATGTTTATACCCACAAATTTAGTGAAACTCTTGAGTGAATCAGCAAATACATGCTTAAATATTAGGCAGTCCCTAATATATGTTCAAAAATAGCACCCAGAGAGTATTTGACCCCATAGTTTTATAAAAGCTGTAGTATTGTGTTCTGTGTCTGTCTGGTTTTATTAAAACAGAAGTGTTTCCCTTCTTGACTAGTTTTGGGTTTTATATTTAATAAGAATTTAAAGATTAATATATTTAATGTCACTTAGTTTTTTTTTTTACCTCCAAAGGCAACCAGTGTTTTCACTTTCTTATTGATTTCATGATTTATTCTCTCTGTGATATTTATATATATATCAAATGCATATATGTCTGGCTACTCTTTTTTTAATTTAAAAAAGTACTGTATTATATATAACTCACTGTTCCACGCCTTGCTTTTTCCTTTAACATCGTATTTGGAAAATTGCTCACAGTAATTTTGTAAAGGTACCCTCGATCTTTTGTATGGCTGCATTGTCCTGAGCTGCTTTTTAAACTCGTTTTTTTAAACAGTACCCTGTTGGATGTTTAGGTTGGTTTGAGCCTTTTTGCTGCTACAAACAGTGCTGCAGTGAGTGATTTTACACACAGGCCATTTTTCCACATGTGCAAGTGTATCTTAACTCCTGGAAATGGCAATGCAGGTTCAGAGGCAGGTTGCTTTTATAATTTTGATAGAAATGGCTATAGTGGCCTCATTACTGGTTGTAACAGGTTATACTCCTACCGTTGCTGTGTGAGATAATTGCTCAGTAGCACAGTGTGCTGTTGAAGCTGTCTCTGACTTTCTGTGTAATCTTTCTTCGTTTTACTCTTACAGAGGTCAGCAGAACTGGCTACAGCTGGACCACCGAGTTCTTGACCATGACTTGCCCAAGAAACCAGGCCCAACCATTTTGCACTTTTCTGTGAGGTATGTGTTCAGAAACATCCATCATCCCCCATCTTCCCCCTCCCCTCGCCCTTTTTTTTTTTTTTTCGGTTAGAAAAAAAAATTCCTGATGATCAGAGATAGAAAAAAATTTTTTAAAGGGACCTATCAAAAAATTATGACATGAAAGAGATTCTCTACTCTCTTAGTCTAAAGACCAAGTAAGTTACCATAGACACTGTGTAGAGCTGTTTTCTTTGAAGATAAAGACTACAATCACCTGCCTTTATTTCTCAAAGTCCCTTGAATCCATTTAAAGCTGAAAAACATAAATAATACATTTTAATACATAAGCCTGTTTCTGACACAGCATACTTCTAGATATTTATGATTTGAAATATAGCAAACATGTGCCATTATATTTTATATAGGCATATTTTTCTAGAGACTATGGAAAGAATTGAATTTTATGCAACTTCACACCTTAATTTGAATACATGATAAAATGCAAACAAATGCTCAGGGAAAGAATTATCTTAACAGTGCAGAAATCTGGATTTCACTTTCTTGCAGAGAGACTGATGAGAAGGAATCCCTGATTTGTTCTCTGAGCTCTGCTTGGGCAAGTCAATTAACCATACATATGGGCCCCACTTAATTCTCCTGAAATGGATACATTCAACTAAATCAAGGCGGCCAAGGATGGAAATATTTTTTTCACATTAATTATTCACAGGCTAAGATAATAAAATGTTACAAGGAGTAACACCCGTGTTCCTGTCCCTAGCTTAAGAAATAAAACATTACCAATTTTGCTGAAAGCCCCTTCCTGTGCACTAGCCCCTCTCCCCACTGTTCCGAATTTGATATATTTTCATGATAAATTTTGTTTTCCTGGTCTGAAGCCAAATGTGATAAAATAAGCTTAGGTAGCAGGTTTCCCATAAATCTAAATATGTTTTCATAACGCTAGATCAACCTAAAGACCTATATTCTGAGCCTGTGTCATTTGGGGGATGTTGAAATACCTTTGTTTTATGCCATATGGTAGGGGCTTCTTGTCTAATTCTTTGCTGGGGGGGGGGTGTTGTACTGTGGTTACGTGACAAAATCATGTCAATTTCCACAAACACTTTTTTTTTTAACTTCATTATGCTCCACGAAATCCAAAAGTGTGGTAATAAGAGGCCCTGATATCCTGCCCTTTTTGTTTTAAGGCTCTTATTTCAATATGAATTGATGGTGATGGTGGATGGAAGCTGCTCCTTACTCAGTAAATATTTTGCCCCCAATTTGTTTTTTGCTTTTTGCTCTGAGATCTGGTTTCGTCTTTTTTTTCTTCCCACCAGAAGTCGTATTTTTAAAGCCCAGGAAGTCGGTAGCATACGGTGATTTGTCCAGGAGCCTAGCTGGTATGGAAAAGTGCACAGAAATCCTAAAGAAAAACATAGGAGTTTCCTGGAAAGAGTGTGATATGAGTGCTTGTGCCCATGGAAATGGTGAAAGAGATAAACACAAACCAGCAAGCAATAGAAAAAAAAAATGCATGTTAATAATTCAGCAGGGGTCAGAGAATAGAAAAATTTTAATCTCACATTATGTGAGGATAATGGCTCAACATAAATCAGTATTTTTTTTCACCAAGCTTTATATTATAAACATTTCAAACTTTATGAAGGTGTAGAGTGAAAAGTAAGAATTACTCTCCACCAGGCTTCTTCCCTCCCCTTCCCACTCCCCCCCAGTTGCCTCCCCTTCCCCCTCCCCCATTCCCTCCCCTTTCCCCTTCCCCCAGTTCTCTCCCCTTCCCCCTCCCCCCCAGTTCCCTCCCCTTCTTAGAGAAAAATAAGGTTGATAAGTTGTTTGGTGACTTACTTCTTTTTTGTTTTTCTTAAACCTGGAGGTCTTTCCTTGGGCATTTAAAAATCTACTTTATTTCTTTGCACTTTCATAATTCAGCTATCCCGTCTCCTCTTAAGCATTTAGGCTGTTTCCAATGATTGTATTAAAATTTAGGCTGCAGATAACTCCATGCAGTTTCATCTGTGTGCACACATGTGGTGTTTATGTAGCTTAACTACTCAGTGGAAGCATTGTCTTTGGAGAGTTTATCAAGTTCCATTTACTTAGTAACCAGATTTGTGTGCTAGTTCTTTGACCACTAATATCTGATCTATTTTTGGTCTCAAGATGGCAGGGGAGAAAACTCGGTCTTCCCTTCATAAGGCAGCCCTGTCTTTTCAGAGTAGGTTCCTGGGATTCCGGGGTAGCCTGTAGCTTGTTTGTGAGTTTCAGCACTTGTCTCCCATAATCACTTGGCATTACTTTCCCTTAACTACTGGCGTGTTTCAAAACCCTTATCAAGTTTTTAATTATTCCCTTAATTCTTCCTCCCAACACTATAGTGAGATCATAATAGTCTTTGTGATTATTCCAATTAAAGACTTGTTGTTACTCCGATTTAATTAAAGAAATGATAAAGCAGAAGCACACGCCACGGAATTAAGTGAACTGCCCGAGGTCACCGAGTGGAACATCGTTCCTCGAAGGGCTCACAAATGGGATTTTAGCCACTCCAGTGAAGTCAGTTGCCTCTCAGAGAGCCTGTAGCCTCCTCTTTTGAGAAAACAGATCTGCTGGGGATATTTACATCCTAACAGACACCACCACCAACCCTCCAGGTTACTGGGGGGACTACACTTGGAGTCCTTGAAGAATAGAACCAAAGATAGAATTTGATTCTGTTTAGACATTGGGTCATCGTAGAAATCTCTAAAAATACGGTCTTTTTTTGATACTGGAGTCACTGCCTTTCCCATCAGCAAATATTGCTGCATCCCTGGAATGTGGGTGGAGTCATTTGCTTGTGGACCCCAAGGTGTGCACTTGCTGAGTAGTTAGCGCATGAGGAGAAAGGATTCTCCACGGAGCTAATGCATTATTTGGACGTGCATCACTGTTATTTTCATGGCTGACAATTAGAAACGTCCAAATGCCGGCACTGGAGATGGGCCCAGTACGTAAGGGCATTTTTACAGTGAACAATGGATCACTTTAATGAAAGAGATAAGATGGAAAAGTACATAGCATTTCAGAGCTTCCCCAGAGGGAGAGGGGGTACATATCTGCATCATCGTAGGGCATTTTCTAAACTACTCACCAAACCCCCAAATCCTCCACATTCCTTGGCACAGATTCTGAAACAGAGCACTGGAGGTGACGAATGTGATCTTCACCAAGTTGGTTGTGAATTAAAAAGAGATCAAGGGCTACAAAATGACTTTGCAGGGTGTTATGCAAATATAAGAAAATATCTTTTTTTTTTTAATTGTAGCATTTGTGAAAATGAAAAATACCATACAGTTTTGCTCTCAAGGAGTTTCGTCTCTGTTGAAATGTCACATTAACCCTGTGGCAGGCACTAGGCTACATATTTGACATGTTTTGTGTCTGTGATTCCTGAGCTAACCACTGGGGTCCTACGGATTCGCGGAGGGAAGACTTTCTCCTGGTCGTACCCCCCAGGATGCAGGGAGCAGCTCAAAAACACATGCGGATTCTGCATGGAGGAAAGAAAACATTTAAGGTGAAGGCACTTGGTTCTCCCTTTGTGAGCTCCAGGATTAAATCTTTGTTTCAGTTATAAAATCTCAGTGATTTGTGCTAAATATGTGTGTGACACGGGTGTATAGACTCCCCATAATTTATTTATGCCCCGTAATTCATTTTCCTGTGAGTCCTCTATTTTCCTGTGAGTCCAAACGCCCCCAGGCTGCAGGGGGGAACTCCTCCAGGCCCCGGGGTTGTTATCTGCTCCTGTAAATTATCTTCTGCAAACACAGGGGCCTCTTTGGTAATGCAGCCCAGATGTAAAGCATTTGAAAAGCTTGATAGTGAGCAAGGCATTTAAATCGGAGAGCAGGGACTTGGCCTGACCTCATTGGAGAAAAGCTCCCATCCCCTCAGGGGAGGGTGGCTCAGGCTGGTACCACCTAGCTCCAGGCAAAGCCAGGATCTAGGGTCTTTTACCTCCCTTAGTCTTCTGACTGCCTCTTCCTTTTTTTCCCCCCTCCTTCTGGTCTTCCCTCTCCTCTTCCCCTCTTTACCTCGTTCTCTTTCCAAGTCACCTTTGGTATGTGCTAAGACTGTAAGTGGCCACTTAAAGGTACTCCTAAGCATTGTCTGTGAACTTGGGACTGAGAGAGTCAGTGGAGAGTTCTAGCAGGAGATGTGGGGAAAGACGGCTGCCTTTCTGTCAAAGTTGCTGCAGACGCCGAGTCTTTGAAAGACATTTTTTCAGTCTGTCAGCAACCCCTCGTCTGGTTCTGGAACATTCGCCCTTTAGAAAGAGTTTAACTCAAGGACATATCGTGACTACAACTCATAAGTGCACTTCATTCTACCTGTTTTTTTTTTTTTTTTTTAAGAAAGACAAATATGTGAAATACAGCACGGCAGATAAATGCTCTGGCGAAGAAACAGATTTATTGATCTGGAAAGAGGCTCCCAGTATACCCCCCGGGGGGAAGAAACAGGCCATGTGACTGCATGTAAGCAAACGTTAAGGATAGGAAAAAAGTTTAAAGTGTTAACAGGAATTAATCTCTGGGTAGAATGATTGTAGGAATGATTTTTGCTTGTCTGTATTTTTTTTCCCTACAACGAACATACTACTGAAGCAATTTTTTTTAATGCAAATATGAGGAGTGATAAAAGGGAAAAAAAAAGATGAAGTATTTGTGACTGGAGAGCCAGGAGTTGTTTTACAGCTGTCAAGGAGTGGGTGACTTACAGCAAGGAGAGGCCAGGAAAGTTTCTCTCTTCCCAGAGGAATGTGATTAAAAAGCGCAGAGAAATGACAGATTCCTCCTCCTTTGGGCCCAGCAGAGTCTCTTTGAGGCAGATGTGTGAGCCAGTCAGAGCTCTTTGTCCACCCACCACACTCCCATCTGAACATGCAACGTCCCAGAACCTGGGGAAATCACCTGTCAGTTACCTGAACATTGACCGTGACCTCCGAAATAGCCATTCTTGAACTTCCAGGCAGTGGTGAGCAGCCTGGAAGGATCCACTATCCTAATTCATAAAGCCTTTGAGGATCCACCATCCTAATTTGTAAGAGAACTGCAGAAAGAGACAGGATCCTTCAAAACTCAGACTCCATCCTGATTCCAGCTTCTTGCAGGATATATTTCTCAATGTGCACCCCGATCAAATATCAGATAGCATCTGTGGCAATCTGCTCAGTCTTCTCTGTAATCTGTCCTCAGGGTGCCAGCAGAAGGGCAGAAGGAAGGCATTAGAATTGTGAAAGGTAAAAAGGGCTGTAGGGTACAGAAGTTCAAAGGGGGCCTTTAGTGCAGGGTTTCTCCATAGCAGGGCTACTGACATTTGAGGGCAGGTGACTCCTTGGTGTAGGGAGCCCGGCTGTGCTATAGGATGTTTGCAGCATCCCTGGCCTCCAACTATGAGATGCCGGTAACACTCTCCAAGTCAGGACAAGCAAAAAATGCCTTCAAGATATAGGTATATATCTACAATGGAATATTACTCAGCCACAAAAAAGAATGAAATAATGCCATTTGCAGCAACATGGATGGACCTAGGGATGATCATACTAAGTGAAGTAAGTCACACAGAGAAAGACACGTATTATATGATATCACTTATTTGTGGAATCCAAAAAATTGACCCAAATGAACTTATTTACAAAATAGAAACAGGCTTACAGACAAAAAACAATCTTATGGTTACCAAAGGGGAAGGGGGAGGGGAGGGGTAAATTAGGAGTTTGGATTAACAGATACACACCATTATATAGAAAATAAACAACAAGGATCTACTGTATAGCACAGGGAACTATACTCAATATCTTGTGATAACCTATAATAGAAATGAATCTGAAAAAGAACACATGTATGTAGAACTGAATCACTTTGTTTTACACTTGAAACTAACATAACATTATATCTCAGGGTTTTTTTTTAATCTTTTCTTTTTGAGGGGAGCTAATTGGGTTTATTTATTTTTTTAATAGAGGTACTAGGGATTGAACCCATGCATGCTAGGCAGGCGCTATACCACTGAGCCATACCTTCCCCTTAACATAATATTGTAAATCAACTCTACTTCAACTTTTTAAAAAAATGTCTCCACCGTGGCCAAATGAACCTCACTCCACCCACTGAGAACCAGCGTTTAACATCACTCTTGGGTTCTATTCCTAACTCTCCCGTGTGTTAGCTGTGTGGCCTTTGGCACCCTCTGTGGGCCTGTTTCCTCACCTGTAAAGTGAAGTAGGATCTGGTGGTGGTACAGGGGGCTGTTGGAGGATTATGCATGTTAACATGTAATGAAGACCCTCAGGAAATATTAACTTTTTTTTATGACATAAATAAGAGACTACCTCAACCACATGTTCAGTGGGTAAAAAAAAATCCATAATATGGCATACGGCCTTTGAATATGGAAGTTCGGAGACTGGGCTTGGATCTGACCCACTCCCTTTTGCACTGGGTGGGAGATTTCATCGATGGTCTCCATCACTCACCGGGCCCAGCCTCCCCTCCCTTCAGACTAATCTCCTGCCTCTTGCTGTCTCCGTCTCAGAGCATGTGTCCCCACTTTCCTCTCGGAGAGGTGGGGGGCAGGCTGTTTTGCAGTTTTGAAGCAAGCGCTTGGGATTCACCATGTGATTTTAACACTTCACATTGCCTTCGGGGCAGAAGACGCCCTCCCGTTGAGGACAGGTCACAGCAGGGCCCTTATCCATCCTGGGCCTCCAGCCCTTCCCTGGAGAACTGAGGAAGAGACACACTCTGGGAGATCAGCAACAGGGCAGGTTTCTGCAGGCTTACCTGGGGTGGGGGCGGGGGGCCTCTGGTTCTGCTAGCAACGCCGGGAAATTCAGAAGTGAGGAAGAGCTGTGTTGGCAGGAGAGCACATCGCAGAATATAATGCTTCCCTTTGGGGAATTCTCCAAGAATGCGCCCGTCCCAGAAATAAAAGGGAACCTATGAGACTCTCAGAAGGTCCGCATCACCGTTTGGAGTAAGTGAAATACACTTGAATTACACTGCTGTCTGCAGTGTGCATTATAAAGTAGGACTCCGAGGTTGCAGGGTCATTATAAGCAATAAATACATATCTCCCTGCTTGGAATGTGGATTAGGACCTGATAGAAATCTCCTTAGGCAGGTGGCTGCAGTGAGTGCCTAAAATTACCCACAGGACTGAACGAAAACTAGGATGAGGCGTTTTCATGCGGCCCTCACTGGACGCCCGTCAGGAACTCAGCGCTGTTCAGAACACGGCATACTTGAGTCATTCTTGCCGAATTCGCCGTCTTTGATGCTATCACTCAGACACAGCAAACAAAGAAAACAAAGAAATAGGCTCAGCTGGGGAGCAAAAGTCGCAGGTGGTCAGAAGAATACTCGTGTCAGAGTGTTTTCCCATTCTCTGTGGAGATGGACACCTTGGTGGCATGCTGCTTCCGCAAGAGAAAGAACTTAGGAAACATACTTGGAATCTGCATTCTTGTTTTTTACAGTTGAAGTTTTAAAGCGGTTTCCAGCTAAATCTGCACCTTTTGTTACAGTCCCACTGGTAGAGGGGTAATAATAACATGATAATAATCACCACCACTGATTGACTGCTGGGCTACATGCCACCCACCCAGCTGAGCACCATGGAAACCTCTGGTGTGTAGAGCAAGAGAGGAAAGGGAGGTTCTGAGAGACCGAGCAGCTGGTCCAAGGCCCCGGCATGATCAGCGTTGGAGCTGGTCTTCCACCCAGTATCTCCCCAACTCCCTGAGGTTGGCTTCCCACCGTGATGAATAAACGCCACAGAGGGGAATACCAGGCACCTCCACGGAAGTGACCACTAAAGGACAGCCCATCCCAAGCAACCAGCGTCTTCTGTGTTTTGACACGTGTGAGTTGTCATCTGTGTGACAGGCCTGCCTCCCCTCCAAGCCATCCTTGTCATGTCACGTTGAGGCTGATGAGCAGTTAGGTGAATGCCCGTCCCGTCAAGAAAGGGGAAAAAAAATGCTAACGGGAGGAGCACGAAAAGTAGAGACAAAACCTCTTCTCAAAAAGGCAGGCTCTCTTCTCAAGAAATCATACTTGTTAAACTGTATGAGATTTGTCTCCAAAAGCCTGGGTTTGTTTTGAGGCTGAAAATTGAACGGTGGGCTTCAACTTCACAAAATCTTAATGAAATCCCTCACAGTAAGCATGCAGAAGGGAGACGGTATCTTTTTGCCAAAAAAGGGCTGAAATAAAAGGTCTTTATTATATGAGTCTGGGATAGTCCGTTTCATTTCATCAAGAAGCCCTAGATTTTGTTTTCAGTTCATGGTACGTGTTGATAGGCGTGCCTCGGGAGCCATCCTCCCGGAGGACCACACGTGCTTTTTATATGCTCCATAAATATGAAGTCATTACAGTGGCTCCCTTGAGGGAGAGACAGGATCCTGGATTCAGAGAGCAGGTAATTGGATGCCTAGGCAGAAAGGGAGAAGGCAATGGGGCGGGTCGCCAGAAAGTAGTGGGAAACAGGATAGGGACCTGTTTACTGCAACCAGGGTACAGTCAGGGGCAGGGGCTTCAGAAACCAGGTGAACCCAGTTTCTGGTACAAAGGTATCTGTTGGGAGCTAGACAAGCCACAGGCTGATCTGATGCCAAGCCACCCAGCTCCCTGCATACGGCTTCTCAAAGTCTTGAAAGCTAGCAAGAGGATTGGTCTGGCTAATTTGTCCTCTCCCTGGAATGCCCTTCCTGCCTTTGGTACCTGGTGAACTCATGCATTCTTTAAGACTCAGCTCAGTTGTCCTTGGGGACACCGTGCCCTGTGACACGTGGTCCTATGGATTTCAGTTTGGCAGTCTTCTCGCTCTTGGTTCATAGGCTGACTGCTTTGCCTTCCTCCCTTGGGCCCTCGGCGTTGTGTACATTTTCTGTTTCATTGTGATGTTGTAGGGAAGAAGCCTGTCATATTGGTTTGGAATATAAACTTTGAAATCTGAAAGGCCTTAGTTCGTTCTAATCATGGTTCCACCACATCCTCCCTGTATGGCTTAAGGAAGTTTGACTTTCCATCTCTGTGTCTCAGTTTTCTTATCTGTAAGCTGGGTTCATAACTGGCTGCCTAGAGCATATGGCTGTACTGAAGTTCAATGAAGTGATGCCTGGAGCGCCCTTTGTATTGTCCCGAGCATGCGGGAAGCCCTCTGGTAATTTGGAGTCTTTGGTTGCCGACAGCAGAAACCCAGTTGTGGCTGACAGAGTTGACAGGACACTGGGCTAGCAAGGCCCCAGAAAAGAGAGGAATCCCGGCTTCTGCCGGGACCTAGGCATCAGGGGCCAATGGACAGTTTCATCAGGCAGAGCCATAGCTCCATCCATCTTTGATCTATGGGTCATTCCAGTCATATTTCTATTTCACGATGAGAGAATCTGACAGCGCTAGCTTGGCTCACAGGCTCACACCTTGGCCAGGGAGTTCTGGCTGAGGAAAAGGAATGTGCTCAGCTGTTTTACATCCAGTCAGTGACCCTGAAGGCTTTTGCATATTTGACTTACTGCTGAAGACCACGGCAGCTTTACTTATATAATAACACGTGCACAGGATTTTTTTTTTTAAGTTTTAAAGACAATGGCGACGTTTGAATGAAGATCAGATTTTAAATATTAAGGAATTATGAAGTTTGCTAGTATGAGAATTCACTGAGGTTATGCCTTTAGTAAGTACCCTCTCTGTCAGATATATATGTGTTGAAGGAATTGAAAGTTATAGGAAGAATCCCCAAATCTTGGTGTAGGTAGCAGACCTGGGTGCTAGTCATCTGACCTGGGACCCTTATAGGGCAGGGGGACGCCCTCCAAGACTACTTCAGCTTTTTAAAATGTGTTTCATAGGTTAATCCAAAATCTATTTGTTTGGTCTGCCGACCTGGTTCTGAATTTTGAAGCAATGGAGAATACACATACTTCCATCTTGCCAATCTTGTTCATGCACAGTTACTCATGGCTTAGCCTCCCCGACATAAACGCTGCATGAGTGGACAAGAGAGGCCTCCAGGAGGAGGTTCTGCCAAAAAGCAGGGTCTGCAGAGTCAGAGGGACCCAAATCATGACCTACTCCTGCCCACGCGTGTGGGCAGATCTCTAAAATTCAGTTTCTGCATCTGTGAAATGGAGGTAGTGGTTGGTATCTCCCATCCAGGGCTGTTGTGAGAATGACATGAAACGGCGCGTGGAAAGCACTTAGCATGTGACCTGGCACACAAGCTCAGGAGACGTTAGCCGTGATCCCTCTCAGGCTGCCCCCTGGACACCTCCTTCTGTTATCTTAGCTGACAGAGATAAAAATGCTTGCAAAAGCAAAGGAAGCAGGGGGAAAAAAACCACCACCTAGTTGAAGTGGAAGGTCCTTTAGGGAACTTAGTAACACAGGTCATCTCAGCCCTACAATACAGCAGCCGCTGACCCTGGGTCCACCATCCCCGGGACTCACTATTCTCTGCTTCTGCTCCATCAGCTCCTGCTGCTGACTTGTGTCCTTTCTCTGCCTCATGGCTTCTGTGTAGTGCCTTTCTTCAACTCCACTGTTTCCCTCTTGACCTGTCTCTCAGTCTCAGTCTCTCCAAGAGACCGTACATGGTTGGTTTATCCATTCCTCATCCCCTATAAGGAGCCTCTGTTGGGCTGAGCTCTCTTCCTCCCAGAACTACCTTATAGGATGCTCACCAAGTTACTAACAGGTTCCCTTTGAGTCAGGTAACTATCTTTGGTCTGTCCAGCTGTGGCCAGAAGACCTACGCTGATGAGAGAATACTCAGATTATTACAAATTCTTTCTTGGAGAAAGCCAACTTATGAATGTTTATCACATTACTCCAAAGAGATGCTGTTTTTCTACCATATTTTCCCAACCTGGATTTCTTTTTATTCCATGGAATCCTGTTTTTTTCTTTAGCCTTCAGGTATAGTTCAAATCCTATCATGTCCTGTAAGCTTTTTTTTTTTTTTTTAACATAATGCAAGGATCGCCAAGCCACAATAGTTAGAATTTCTTGAATTCCTACCACATGCCAGGCACTGTACTGGGCACTTCATAAAGATCCTCTTAGGGCCACCATTATCCCCACTTTATAGACGAGGGATCTTAAACTCAAAGCTTCAGCCACATCCCCCAAGCCACATAGCATTAAATTCCAGAAAGTGGATTTTTATTAACAACAGTTAGTATTTATTGTTTTATGTATATTATCTCATTTAATCCTTCTGAAACCTGTGAGGTAAGTGTAGTCATAACAGCCATTTTAGAAAAGACACGAAGAAGCTAACCACTATATATAAAAATAGATTTTTAAAAAATTTCTTCTGTACAGCACAGGGAACTATATTCAATATCTTGTAATAACCTTAAATGAAAAAGAATGTGAAAACAAATGTATGTATGTATATGCATGACTGGGACATTATGCTGTACACCAGAAATTGACATATTATAACTGACTATACCTCAATTAAAAAAAAAAAAAAGACACTAACTCCCTTTCCCAAGGCCACACAGCTAATAAATGATGGAAATGGGACTCCGTGTTCTAGGTCTTTCCATTCCAATGCCTGTTTTTCCCTCCAACTCTTTTCTCTCCCTCCCTGCCTTAACCCTTAACTTTCCCTTCTCACACACCTAACACTCATCAGTCTTCATTAAGCTCACTGATAAGTGACATAAACCCTTGTAAGTGCGGATATAAAGGATTTATTCTCTTTCTGGAACGTCCCTTGATGATTCAACGAATATTAAGGGTGGAATTTTTCAAATGATTTTACCATCTCAGTGATAAAAATCTTTCATGGCCTTTTTAAGCCGTTGGATTTATTTCTCAAATGTTTCCTTATTACGGAAGAGGTGGGAAAAAAAATAAAAAGAGCAAATGCCCGAGGCCTATTAGGATTTTGCAGCGCTAAGGACAGGCTCCCCGTGCCACCTCAGCCCGGTTTATCTTGACTCTCAGCAAACTGAGAGCAAGTTCTCTTCCAGGACCCTCGCTGTGAGCTGTCTTCGGGGCATTGGGTCTCTCCATGCTCCATGCATTATTCATCAAGTGAGGCTCCAACACTTGAGAAAACTTTCTGGGCCTCCGCTGGCCCACTCACCACCCCCAGAGCACCAGCCCTCACCAGACAGCTTCAACACGATGGGATTATGAAAACCCGAGGCTCTCCTCTCCTCCCCACCTCGGGGCCCTCCAGCATTCTCCCAGGAGAGGGACCTGGCCTCACAGACCTAACAAGCAAAGGCCCAGAAAAAGGGAGGTGAGGGGGGAGCGAGGCCCCAAATACCCTGATTTGCATGAGAAAGACCAATATGAAGTTGTATGGAGAGCTTGGCTTCCAGCCAAGGGAAAGCCCAGAGCCTGGAAGTGTGAGGGGAGGGAGGGTGTGATTGAAACTCTCCTGGTGGGTGGGGGCGAGGTAAGCGTGGGGCTCCCACACCCACCCCGAGCCTGAAAACCCCTGAGCCTCGGGCCTCAAGGTTCAATAATACAGTAGTGCTTCCTCAACAGACTTCTGCTTTCAACCATCAGAGCTCCCCTGGGCTTTGTTTCCAAGCTGGCTGAGGTATTGTGAGCTCCCAGGACGTGTGTCGAAGAATGGACAATAGAGAATAAGTTTAAGTTTGCAGTTCGTAACCATTGTGGAGTTTTTTTTCTTTAACTCACCTTCCAACACACAAAAACCTTCTGTAGAAGATTGTATCTTCATATTTGCACACATGCACACATACAGACGTGTTGCAGATTTCTTTTAAAAGGGAAATAAAGCACAACCCTCCTCCAGTTCTTCAAAATTCTCTGCTTTGAGAGAAGCGGCGTGAGGAAATGAAACCGTGCTGAGGGAAAGAAAGGAATCTGAAGAAACAAACTTGTGTGCTGTTTTCCAGGTTTTACATTGAGAGCATATCGTTTTTGAAGGATAAAACCACCGTGGAGCTGTTTTTCCTGAATGCAAAGTCCTGCGTGCACAAGGTAAGGGCCCGGTCTGTCCTGGTCAGTGAAGGACTCCGGAGGGGCTGGAGTGGAGGGAGAAATGGGGGGTGGGGGTTGTCTTCATGTTTAAATGGAGAAAAAAGGCCATAAGCTTTTCCCTTGACATATCCTACCCCGCCAAAAAGAAAGGAAGGAAGGAAGGAGAGGCATCTCTTCTCAGATTCTGAGTGGGGAAGACGGCCCTCTGCAGAGGCGTGCTCACACAGAATCACCATTGCCTTAAATGCAGCTCATACTCCACTCAGAATGACCCAGAAAGACCCAAAGATGAATCAGTCAGACTGTGATTGAAGCCTCACAAAAGTCAGGCCAGAAATCGTTTTTTTTAAATGGAGGTGCTGGGGACTGAACCCAGGACCTCATGCATGCTCAGCACATGCGCTACCACTGAGCTATTACATCCTTCCCCACCCACCCAGCCCTGAAATTTTTTTTTTCTTTTCTTTCTTTTTTTTCTTTTTTTTTTGTTTGTTTTGTTTTGTTTTTGTATCCTTTTTTTTAACCCAAAATCTTTTTTTTCAACAGTTTGTTCTACATTTATCATAACTCAAAGCCAGTCTTCTCTAGGGGACCCCAGCTTAGAGCCACATGCTTTAAAGCAGTCTCAGTTACCTGTGGCAAGGGACCACTTTTTTGCCTTGTTTTTTCATTTGTATCGAATCCGTGGAGGGCACATGGCTTTTGTAAAATTCAGTAAACATGCTAGAAAAATGATCCCATGCTTGGGTGTTGCAACCATGTCAGTCAGATTGCTGCAGAAGTTGTTAACAGTCTCAGTTTTTTTAATCAGATCTTCCTGCAAACAGGCATTGATTTAAAGGCCTCTAAATCTGGCCTCCTCAAACCACACCCTGGGCGAGGGCAGGGAGTCTGTGGGCCATGATAGACTCAGCTGGAGCCCAGCTCCTCCCTTCACGGGTATTGTCTCAGTGTTCAGTGTCTCAGATCCCACGCCTGCTTTCCAGGGCTGGTGGGAACCCCTCCCTCTCATATTCATTATCCTGAATTTGAGGGTGGCCAGAGACAGCTGGATGGTGCTTGGCGGGGAAAGACAAGAGGGGTGGACTGCAGGTTAGGGAACCTACATTGGTACTCCTCCCCACGGCCCCCAAAATGTCCCACTGCACACACACAGCCTTAATTGGCAGAAGACACAGCCTTAATTGGCAGAAGACTCAGCCAAGAACAAAGCTTTCAGTGTTGTTTTTTTTTTAAACAGCTTTATTGAGATATAACTGACAATGGATAATGAAAGTGTAGAATTTTATGCCTTAATATAAATAATACCCTTGAAATGATCACTACAATCAAGATAGTGAGAATACCCAGCAACTACAGGTCTGCTTTTTCTCACAGTAGTTTGTGTTTTCTAGAGTCTTACATAAATGAAATCATACAGTAGATAATCTTTCTTCTTTCAATGAGCATAATTATTTTGAGATTTATCCATGTTGTTGTGTGTATCCATAGCCCCTTTTTATTGCCGAGTAATATTCCACTGTGTGGCTATACCTTGTTTCTCCATTTACCTGTGGGGTTTTTTTTTCCCCCTTTTTTTTCTCCCAGTTTTACTGGGATGTAATGGGCATGTAACACTGTGTAAGGTTAAGGTATAAATATTGATGATTTGATATGTGCATATATTCAAAATGATCCATTCACCTGATGATGGACATTTGGGTTATAAAAGTTTGGGACCATTACAAATAAAACTGCCATGAATAGCCATGTACAAGTCATTGTATGCACATATACTTTCGTTTTTCTTGGGTACACACCTGGGAGTAGAATGACTAGATCATGTGGTGGATACATTAAACTTTTTAAGATTCTGCCAAACTATTTTCCAAAGTGGTTGTGCTATTTTAAGTCCCCACCCATAAATATTTAAATTATAAGATTTCTAGTTCCTTCATATCCTTGTCAACACTTGACATAGTTATTAGCCTTTTCCATTGTAGCCATTCTGATAGGAGTGTTAGTAGTATCTCATTGTGGTTTTAATTTCCATTTCCCTGGTGACCTATGATGTTTGAGTGTCTCTCATGTACTGATTTACCATTAGTATATTTTCTTTATGTTTGAAATTTTTCCCCCAATTTCTTGGGATTGTTGTTTTCTTTTAATGGGTTTTTGGAGTGTATATATTCTGTATCCAAGTACTTCATCAGTTATATGGCTTGCAAATATTTTCTCCCAGTCTGGCTTGCTGTTTATGCTCTTAATGTCTTTCAAGATTGAAAAGCTTTTATTTTGATGAAGTCCATTTTATCAACATGCTCTTTTATGGATTGTGATATTATATCTCAATAGATTTTGCCTAACCCAAGGTGGCAAAGATTTTCACCTGTGTTTTCTTCTAGAAGTTCTTCAATTATAGGTTTTACATTCAAGTCTACTTTTCATTTTGAGTTAATTTTTACATATGACACAAAGTATGGTTTGAAATTCCTTTTTTTTTTTTTTTTTGCATATGCTTATTCAATGGTTCTAGCACCATTTGTTGAAAAGGCTACCATTTCTTTATTACATTGCCTTTGCACCTTTGAAAAATCAATTGTCCATATATGTGTGGGTTTACTTTTGGACTCTTTATTCTGTTCCATTGATCTGTTTTAGCATAACCTTTATGCTAAAACATACTGTTTTGATTCCTGCAACTTTATAATGTGTCTTGAAATCAGAACAAACCCCAACTATGTTCTTTTTCAAAGTTGCTTTATTTATTCTAAGTCTTTATATTTCCATATTAATTTTAGAATCAGCTTTTCAAATTCTACCAACAAACAAACAAATTCCTACTGATGCTTTTCTTAGGATTGCAATGAATCCATAGACCAAGATTGACAGCTTACTAATATTGAATCATCCGACCCATAGACAAGATACATATCTCCATTTATTTAAGTCATCTTTAATTTCTCTCAGTTGTTTTCAGTGCACAGGTCTTTTGTTAGATTTTTTTTTCCCTAAGTCTTCCATATTATTTCATACAATTGTATGTGTTATCTTTTTATTTCAGTTTCTGGATGTTAATTACCAGCATATAGAAATACAGCTGATTTTTGCATATTGATATTGAATCCTGCAACCTTGCTAAACTCATTTATCACTCCTGGTAATTTTTTTCCGGATTTCATCAGATTTAGATTATAGGTGAACATATCCTCTGCTAATAAAGATAGTTTTACTTCTTCCTTTTCGATCTGCATGCCTTTTTTTTAGCTGTCCCATTTGTAGCCATAATTGTTCATAATGTTTTCTTCTCGTTTGAACGTGTACAGTCTGTAAGTGATATTACCTCTCTTGATCCTGTATTAATAATTGGTGTCTTCTCTATTCTCTGTCAGACTGGCTTGAAGTCTATCACAGAGCTTCTCAAAGAATCAGCTTTTGGTTTCCATGCTCTTCTCTGTTGCTTTTCTGTTTTCTATTTCATGATTTCTGCTATGAATGGTATTATTTTTATGTTTTATTTTTATTGTTTTCTTCTTCCTTTGGGTTTAATTTGCTCTTCTTATTCTAGTCTCTTAAGATAAAAGCTCACTGATTAAAGAGGTTTCTTTTCTGAGATAGGCATTTAGTACTGTAACATTTCCCCCCGAGAACTAATTTTGTATCCCACAAATTCTGATGTGTGGTTTCATTTTCACTCACTTCTAAATATTTTCTAATTTCCTTTTTATGTATTTTCATTGGCTCATTGTTATTTAGAAGAGTATAGTTTGGTTTCCAGAAATTTGAGGACTTTTATGGATCTTCCTTTTATTTATTTCTAATTAAATCTTACTGTATTCAGAAATTTCACTTAGTATGAATTAAATTGTTTTAAATTTATGGTGCCTTGTTTAATACCCAGTGGCTATTGGTCCATGTGCACTTGGGAAGAGTGTGTATTCTGCTATCATTGGATGGATGTTCTATAAATGTTAACCAGGTCAATTTGATAGTATTGTTTAAGTCTACTACGTCTCACTGATCGTATGTCTCCTACTTATATCAGTTATTCACGGAGGGGTACTGTAAGCTCTGGCTATGATTGTAGATTTTTCTATTTCTCTTTGCAAGTTCTATCAGTTTTTGTTTCATGTATTTTGAAGTTTTGTTATTAGGGTATAAACATTTAGAAATTCTAAATAAACATTTAGCATTAGGGTATAAACATTTAAAAGTGTCATCATGATTGTCATTATAAAAATGATCCTCTTTATCCTGGTAACCTTCCTTATTCTGAAATCTGCCTTGTTTGATATTAATATAACCACTCCACATTTCTTCTGATCAGTGTTAGCATGGTAATTTTTTTTCCATCTTCTAAATTGTAAACTGTCTGTGTACTTAAAGTGCATGTCTTACAGACAACCATACAGTTGCATCTTGCTATTTTTATCCACCTAATTTATCCATTTATCCATCTCTGTCCTTTAACTTGTTTACACCATTTATATTTAATGTGAGTATTGACATGTTAAGTTTATCTTGTGGTTTGTTTTCTCTTTGTCCCATCTGTTCTTTGTCCCTTCTCTCCTGCCTTCTTTTGGATTCACTGAGTCTTTTATGATTCTATTTTACCTCATTCGTTGGGTTTTTAGGGATAACTCTTTGTTTTTTACTATTTCTGTGGTTGCTTTAGGGTTTATGGCATACATCTTTAACTTATCAGGTCTGCCTTCAAGTGATATTATACCGTTTCACATGTAGTACAACAACTTTATAATAGTATATTTCTATTTCTCCCCTCTCAACTTTTATACTGTTGGTATCATATATTTTACTTTTAGGTGTTACAGATGCTCATGACATGGTTATTGTTTTTTGTAAACATTTGATCATCTCTGGCTGCTTTTAAGATTTGTTCTTTATCACTACTTTGAGCAGTTTAATATAGTTTCATGTTTCTTATGATTGGTGTTTACTGAACATCTTAGACTTGTAGGTTTATAGTTTTTATCAAATTTGCAATTATTTCCAGCCATTATTTCTTCAACTCTTGTTTCCCCACCCATGCCTCCTTTGCAGACCCCGATTACACGTATAGTAGGCCACCTGAAGTTGTCCCACAGCTAAGTAGTGCTCTTTTTATTTAGTTATTTTTTCTCTGTTTGATTTTGATGGTTTCTATTGCTGTCTTCAATTTTATTCATCTTTTCTTTTATAATCTAAGCTTCCATTTATCCCATCCTGTATATTGGAGTTTTTATCTTTAGAAGTTTGAATTTGGGTCATTTTTACATCTTGCATATGGCTGCTTAACTTTTTGAACATATGAGATATAGTTATAATAATTGTTTTCATGTCTTCCATCTACATATTCTAATATCTGTTTGGGCAGTTTAATTGATTGATTGATTGTGCTGATTATGGGTCATGTTTTCCTGCCTATTTGCCTACCTGGTAATATTTGATTGGATGCTGGACATAATTTGATTGTATCTTCTAGGGTGCTACATATTTTCATATTCCTATAAATATTCTTGGTATTTGTTTGGGGATACAGTTTAGTTACTTGGATGCAGTTTGATTCTTTTCACGTCTTACTTTTATGATTTGTGAGGCTGGTACAGAGCAGTGCTCGTGCTAGAAATAACGATTCCCTGTGACCAAGGCAGGACCTTCCTCAGGACTCCACTCAGGGCCTCATGAATGATGAGTTTTTTCAGTCTGGCTGTTGTGAACAGGCACCATTTTCAGCCCGGTGTGAGGACCAGGAGCTCTTCCCTTTCATCCTTTTGGACAGTTCTTTCCTGTCCAAAGGGTGGTTTCCTTCCACGTGTGCAGTGATCAGTCCTCAGCTAGAGTCTTCTTAGACCATCTGCATTAGCTTCAGGAGTCTCTCCCTGGGCAGCCCTGTTTTCTCTAACATTCTGTTCTGCAACTTCTACCCCTTTTGGTCTCCCCAGTCTCTCAGCTCCATCTCCTCACCTCAGAGTGTACGCTGTGCTCCATCTGGGTTTCCCCTTCACAGCCTGGAAACCTTCCCCTGGCAACAGGTGGGGACAGTCGAGGTTTACCTCATTCAAGGTTTGTTACCTGTGCTCACTGTTTTGGAAATTGTTGTTTCACATTTATTGTCCAGTGTCTAGTTTTTTTAAAATATCTTTTTTGGGGATGGGAGGTAATTAGGTTTGTTTATTTATTTATTTTTAATGGAGATACTGGGAATTGAACCCAGGACCTCATGCATGCTAAGCTCACTCTCTACCACTGAGCTATACCCTCCTCCCCTTAGTTTTTTTTTTTTTGGGTAAGAGGGTAAATCCAGTCCCTGTTACTCCATCTTAGCCAGAAGCAAAACCATTCAAAGCAGAGTTTTGGGCTAATTCTATCAGGAAGGTAAAATGTCTTCAGCACCAAAGGCTTTACCACAGCCTGTCTTTTCTGAGACGTGGACTTCCTTGAGGACTCCATGGGTTGACTGATAAGTAGACACCTGTACAGCAAATGCAGTATTTCCTGAGACAGGAAAACATTTCGTAAACCATAGTTGGTCATCATCTCTTATGTGGAGAAATATAATCACCCCTTGTGATATTTCTCATTGCCTCGCTGGCCAAGATCCAAAGAAAAGGTCTGCTTGATGACTTACTTGCTCTGTTGCTAATAGAAAAATGGGATACAAATTTTAACCCTTGGTATTCCTCTTGTAGTTTTAGATGCTAATTCTGTTGCTCTTGAGGAAGCAAAGTTCTTTTAAATCCTCCTCTATCTTGCATCAGGCCCTAGGAGCCTTTCTAAAAGTGATTCATGACTTGTCGAAGAATTTAGAACTTTTACAAACCATAATGTCGTAAGGTGCTTGGGTTATTGGGGTAATTTTTTAAAATTCATCTCTGGGAATTTACAGTTTGATATTTTTTATCTAGGTAATGTGCAGATGGCTAGTAACAAACAATCCCAAGAGATGTTACAGGATCCATTAAATGATAAGATAATAGGATTGAGTGACTGTTTGGTAAAACAGCTTTCAAGTAATTTCTTAAGATGTATGATAACTTAAGAACATTTTGCATAAGCAGTATCATCTGAATCATGGCCACGGGAGTAAATAAGCTTTATGAGAACATAACCTAGCTATAAAACATGCGTAGGTGGCTGGATTGTTGATTGGTGGAAGTCAGTCAGTGATGTTGGCAGCTGCTGTTAATTCAGGGCTCACTGCTAGGTTGGAGAGTGGCTGAGGCTCCCTTCCACAGGGGGCAGGGGACATTCTTCCCACCAGTGATGTGTTAGCACCTCTGTCACCCCCTACACACATTTCTTCCTTTCTGCTAGACAGCTTTCCCCTGCTATCAGTTCCTTCCTTCCACTGAGGACAGAAATACACAGGCAGGACAAGAGAGCTCTTACATGCAAATATTGGCAAAGCCACAGTATCTTTCTGCATGCTTGGTCTGTAAGAAATATGACTGGCAATGAGGTTTAATACAATTGCTGAAGCTCTGCATAGCTATGTAAATATGGATTTTATTCACGAAATCCAGCCCTCTGGTATGCCACTGGAAACACTTGGTGTTTCACAATGGTTTTGTAAATATCACTGCCCATCCGGAATGGCTACTGATGATGCTTAAATGTGTTGAAAGAAGTATTGTGCCTCGCTTCTGAGTTTGGGGTATTCTGGAGAGTCTGAAAAAGGGGTAAAGATTTCTCACTTTCGTTTACTCCAAAACAAGCACCCACTTTACTTTTGGGTACAAACTGGACATTCACTGAATTATTGATCAGCTCTATAAATGAATGGACGTTGTTAATGATCGACTCCTTTCCCCCAAGAAGTCGAGAGATAAGCAAAACAGGGTATCTGATACATAATTTGACTAGTTTTGAGTACAAAATGCATCTAAATTTACTAAGAAATTGAAATTCCAAAATGCTTAAAAAAATTTACTTTCCAGGTATTGCTGAATAACATTTTGCAATGCTATTTTAAGTCTAAACACATTTTTCATCAATGAGTGAGACTGATTCTGTAAAGAACAAAATTTCATGTTTAGTCTAATATTATTTAAAAAAAAAAAAAGAGAGTCAAGTGCCCATTGGATCTTTCTCTAATCTTTTTAGATACCAATTAAAGGTCAGTCATAATCTTACAGAAAACCAGTTCTGATTGACTTCAATTATGAAGCCATTGGTGTATAAGCCAAATTTCCCTATGGCTAGAGCTAAGTACACAGAAGACTATTTATTCTGCAATTATTTATTGCTTGTCTGCTACCTGCCACTGCTGTGTGAGGCTGTTTATGACTGGAAATGGTCTGAGGATTTCTTGATTTTTCTCCTGGTATTTTCAATCTCAACTTAAACGTCAGCGAAAATGAAATTTGTTGTCTGAAAAAAGTCTACTGCGGCAGTAGTTATGACAAAATCTGGCTTAACATACGCCTGTCCTTTTAAAGTAATCCAAATGACTAGGTGTGTCTGTTTTCTGTCCCCCATGACCCACTGAGACTTGCAATATGAAAAAAATAAATTAAGAATCATACTGTGTTTTGATCTTGACAAGGAAGGAAACGTAATTTTAAGGAAGGATCTCAGGGCTGAGGCTAACCTCTGAGCCACAGCAGCTGTGTGGTTTTAGGAAAGGTATTTAACCTTGCTGAGATGTTTTTCCCCTTTCAGAGTGATTCCGTGAGATTAGGGCGGCATGTCTCACTTGTGACCTTTGACTCCTTTTATCAGGTTTACAACAAATGTTCATTTAACTGAGCAGCCTTCTGCCGCTCTGTCGCTCTCCAGACCACAGAGTCAGAATTGAGGCGGGAGGTGGGCATCAGCTGTTTCAACAAGGTTCTCAGGTAATCAATTCTCCAGAACACCTTGGTTGAACCACTGGGTTTTCTGCATGTTAAACACGCAGAATGTTTAAGTACACGTTAAAACTCGCCTTGAGAAATAGCAATCAAGGTCCAAAGACAAAACTCTAGAATCTAGAATGATACCTTTTCATTTCTCCTCTTCTTCTTTACTGGCAGTTAAAAGAGAAAAAAAGTTATTTCACCTGAAGAACAGGAGATCAGAGAGAGAGAGTATAGCTCAGTGATAGAGTGCATGGTTAGCATGCCCGAGGTCCTCCGTTAAAAAAACAAATAAATAAACCTAATTCCCCCCGCCCCCCGCGAAAATTATAAAAAGAACAGGAGAGCAAAGAAAAGTATGAAATCCATTTCCAGCTCTGGGACCAGTGGGAAGGAAAGAAATGTCCAAAGAGCCTTTTCTCTATATTATTGTGTGCCAGAACTGTCCTAAGTGGTGTCCAGTTAACTACATTTGATCTTCATTATAGCTCACGAGGAAGGAAACGTATGACCCCTTTTACAGGTAAAAGAACTGAGGCACAGAGAGGTTAAGTAATTTGCTTAATGTCACAGAGCTATTATGTGGGAAAAGTGTCCTTGGCAGATTATACCAAGGCAGGAGACCCTGAGCCTTAAAAGCACCTCTCATTTACCCCAGCTTCCTTTTAGTCATTGCTATGTGGAAATAAAAGTGCCCTCAATAACTTCGAGCTCAGGTGCTTTTGTTACAGATTGGGCAGGTCACAGCACTGACAAGTGTTAAATACATGCAATTTGCTAGGCACTGACTATGTGTATTCATGTGTTTAGTTCTCATTCCAAACCTATTAGGTAAGTTAGGTGTCATATCTATCGGGTAAGTTCTATTATTATCCTCCATTTTACAGATGGGAATATTGAGGTACAGAGGTTAAGTAATACACATACACTCCCATAGCTAGTAAGTGGAGGAGCCAAGATTCATCCCAGGCCGTGTCTAATGCCAGAGTCCATGAGTTTAACCACGACGCATCCTGCCTCCAAATGAAGGAGGATTGTCTGTCCATGGCACATGTGGGTGGCATATTTGTGGCCTCCTGAATTTAAGCTCCTTCTTCCCTTCTTCCCTGTATTCCAAACATTGTTGTACACGCTGATGCTCTTAGCCCATGGTGATTAATAAGGTGCCTCTGGACATTAGGGGTCAAATGGCTTCAACAGCCTGGGCTGGGGACAAAGCACTTCTGAAAGAATATTTGAGAAGTGCACTAGTGCACATGTTGGTGCAAAACATACCAGAGCATTAGGAACTGCCCGTACAGTTCAGGTGTTCCGCAGAAGAAAGCTGTTGTCTGAGTTGTCTGCCAGGTGAGGGCTACTGAACCTGTTTGGCTTCCTTGGTGAGAATACAGAGGGGCACACCTTGTCTTTGCACAACCACCACCTGTGCCAGGTGGTGATGATGTGGAAGTGCCGAAACCAGTGCCGGGGAACCCTGGCAGCCCTCAACGGGTGGTGGGCTGTGTCCACCTTGGACAACCTGTAGCCTGCTTGGAAAAGCTTAAATGCACGAGAAACCAGCTGCAGGTTTGCCCCCCGTTAGTGTTTTAGTCCTCAACCATATCTGTGATTTTAGTAATCAGACAACATTTATCACTCCCATCCTCTTGTTTTTTCTATTTTTAGAGTTTCGTTTGTTTGATTTTGTTTTTTTAATTCTTGTTTTTATTGAAGTGTAGTCGATTTACAATGTTAGTTTCAGGTGTACAGCAAAGCAATTCAGTTACACACATACATACGTATATTTTTTTCAGATTCTTTCCCCTTACAGCCCATTACAAGAAACTGAATAAAGTTCCCTGTGCTATACAGTAGGTCCTTTTTGTTTATCTATTTTATATATAGTTCCATCCCCCATTTCTTAAGTCAGTGATTTGAAGACATGCTTAAAAATTTTAAATAGTATTGGCCACTTTGTCTCTTTGAGGGTGTATAAAATTATTATCATAATGAGAGGATAGAAAATGTGGAAAAACAAGCAGGGTTCAAGAGGTGCTCTGACACAGAGACTGTGCACACCAGTTTGGGGGAGGGGGAGAGGGAGGGCAGCAGCTCGACTCACTCGCTCACCAAGCGGCAGGTGCCAATTTTCTTGTGTATTAGCTCACCTAAGCCTCACAACAACCTGCACTATTAATTATTATTACTTTAACGAATGAGCAAACGGAGGCATAAATGAGGTAAATAATTTGGCCGTGGTTAAATAGCTCATGAGTAGTGAAGTAACCACTAGGCAGTCTCACTAGAGAAACCAAAGTATTTGTTTTCATTGCATAAAAAATTACTGCATTCTGATGGAGGGCTAGAATTTCTGATGTGTTGCGTTACCAGTATGATATTTATCACTACTGCTACCTTCCCGTGGCCCATACGAAGTCTTGAGGATTCTCTCATTTGTGCATTTGTGTATGTGTGTGTGTTTATTTTAAAGGCAATATGTCAGATGGTACTTTCTAAATAATATTTATGAAAGATGCCAGGGAACTTGGAGAGACGGAGCCTACCCAGGATGCCTTGATGTTACCTGTTACTCCTTCCAAAAATAACTTTAAAAGCTGTTTGGAACATTTTCCTAGTTTCGTAATATAAGAAGTCTCACAAACAGAATTAGGACTTTGTCATCACATACACAGACATACACACAAATACTATACTTTAACTCTACAGCTCAAGAGTCTACCAAATCTATTCAAAAATTTGGATTTATTTGAATAATAAAGACCATTTTATTTAATATTAGACCACTTTCTTGAAAATTCACCACATACCTTGACATGATAAAGGCTCCAAGGGGTCCTTCAATACACAAATGTGTGATTTTGTTTAATCCAATGTTTTTGAAACTTACTTGCAGATGTAATTCTTCTTGCAAGCAATACTTGTTAATGGACTGCTGACTGCACTTTTGAAAATCCTGTTCCGGATACATTCTATACCATTAAATAATACAGGAATAAGTAATAATAAAGAGAAAGACACCTGTAAGCTTCCTGGATGTTACCTTGGGTTAGATCTGACCACAAGATAAAACCTATGTCTATTCTGACTCTTTAAATAAAACATCTTAGGAGTCAGTCAGGAGATGCTGACCTGGACAGTAAGGCAGTTAAGACCTCCTCTGCTCCAGGCTTAGCAGGAGCAGATACCATATCACGATGCAGGAGAAAATGGCTCAGTGATGCCTTAATAGAATTCACTGTGCTCCCTGTTCTCAACAGCACTCATGTCTTTGTACTTGGAATAAATGTGGAAATACAAGTGAGCCAAACATTAGTAATCCTATTAAAAAATAGAACTATTGCAAGACTGTCCAATCACATTTGTTTTTATCCTCCCTCATACCCCATTTCTCAACCCAGGACTTATTAGACGTGCCCTCTCATTAGGAGGTTTGGGGAGGGTCTCAGCCTCTCATCCCAAAACACGCTCTCGCCACAATCAGAGTGATGGAACATGCTGCGTAACATCCCCAGAGTCTTCTTAATGCCATTTGCATTTAAGTGTGTGAACATGGAGGTGCCAAAGATCTCTTAAAGGTCCCCTCGGAAGGCCATTTGGGCACATCCACGAAAACGAAGAGTATATCTTTTCATCTAGGGCACCGTCAACTTCAGAAATTAGCGCATGGAAGATATTACTGAAATACGAAAGGATAGATATAAAACAATCTTAGATTTTTGCTTCTGATAGCAGGAAACTGGAAACTGCCTAAAAGTGCTTCAATAAGGATTAAAGTACAAATCATTCGTGTGATAAGCCATTAAAAGGAGCAGCAGCAAGCTCAACTGACATGGAAGCATGTCCGAAGTTTAAAAGGAACTGAGCTACAGAATAGTAAATATAGTATGATTGTCTTTAGCTTTATTGTTTGCATATATATATATATATATATATATATAATGTACTTATAGGAAAAAAATTTTTAATGTATAGCATCGTATACATTTTTATTATCTGTGAGAGCAAGATTATGGAAGACCTTTTGCTTTCTAAGTAATGCTTTCCTTAAAAAAAATTTAACGGGAAGCTTGAATTCATTTTATATCAGAAAAATAAAGACAGAAAAAAATGTATTTATGAAACTTTACCTCTTTAAAGCTGCATGAAGAGAAGAAAAACATGGTGCTGATCACTTCCTGTCCATTAGAAAAAAACACTCAGTCATCTTTCTCACTGGTCAAAGCTAAGTGGAAGCTGAAAATTCCTAATTACTTTATCTAGAAAAGCAAAAGATCTACTCTTGAAGACAACTGACATGATTTTATTTTCTGATTATAAAAATAATACTTGTTGGTTGTAGAAAATTTTAAACATGCAGAAAAAGACAAAAAAGCCAAACAAGGGATTGATCCATAATCCTAATATTGGAGCATTAATTTTGTGTGTTGACCTGTTTCTTTCTTTGGAGTATGTATTTTTCTTGGTTGAGATCAGTTGCTGCCTACATTTTACGTTTTGTTAGTCTTTTTAAACATTTTGGCAACATTGACCTCCTCTTGTCCACTTTTATTTCTGTTTTCTACATGTTCTTATGATATAAGGACCAGGATGCACTGTGGAGGAGTGCAGGGGTGCTTTGAAAATTCGCTTTTTTTTTCATTAAATATAAACTCGCACATTGAGACCAGGGACCAGGTTTTTTATATGTTGGAACTCGAGGACCTAGATGCTAGATGTTAGGGAAAAGGTTGCTGATTGAATAAATAAGGGAACAAGCAAATGATTAAAGAACAAACCAATGGAAGACAGAGGTGAAGCATTTTAGAACGGGAAATACACAAGACTTCGTACCTCCCACGTGTAACGTCTTCGCCCGCCCCTTTTCCCCAGAGAGGCTGTGGAATGCAGCAGGGGAGAGGTTAGACTGAAACCAGGCAGCCTGGGTTCAAAAACATGGCCTTGGCTTTAACCTGGGCATGTTACTTACATTTTTAAGCCTCATTTTATCAGCTGTAAAGTGGGCATACCGGTTCCTACTACAATGGATGAGTTAATATATGCCAGGTGTATAGAAGAGTTAAGTTGCTGTTCATGTTTTCACTGTCATTACTACCATGATGACATATCAAGCCCCTTCACAGTACGCACAAGCCCCAGCTTATCAGTCTAGCCTCCTCCCCACTCACCCTGTGGTCACACTGAAATAATAACTCCTCGTTCCCTGACTAATACCAGTCTTTCTCAACCATCCGTACCTTTTTTATGTACTCGTCTCTGTGCTGAATGCCTTCCTCTCTCCCTTCATTTCCCTCTGGCAAATTTCCACTCATCCTTCAGGGCTCAGCTCCAGAGCACTTGCCCCTTAACAATTCCTTCCTTGCCACCACCCAGCATGTCCTAAAGGAATCAAGTTCTTCCAGCCTCCAGCACATCCTCTCAATACTTCTCTAGCTCTCTTCCCGTCACGTTGAATGGGTGGTTTATACACCCGACACCTGCAACTTGCCTAAAACTCCCTGGCACCAGGGTCGGCACTTGCTCGTCTTTGTGTCCTAACCATCGGCACAGAGACGGGCATCCGCTCCAAGCTCTCGGTAAATATTTGTCGAGTGAGCAAAATAAATATGGTTTACACTTGCAGCGAAATTGATCACATTTTTGCCAAATGGGCCTGAGGAGAGATCAAGCCACACTGAAAATCAGTTCTGAGAAACAACCGTAAAATTAGACTTTTTCGGCTTTCAATCTGATTTTGTTTTCACTACCTCACACGGAGCTACTGCTCCTACATTCAGTTTTCAGAGTTGATATTGTACTTGTAACCTTGACATTCAATATACTGAACCTATTGGAACATAATGTTGGGCATCGCATGATCGGATTTTCAAACACAAGTCTCAGCATTCATACTGTAACCTTTGCTGCTTGTTCACTGTTAAGTACCTTTTGGAGACATTTAGGAGAATTGCTGTAAAATCAGCTGCAAGGATAGGTTGGCATACTTCTCTGCTCTGAGATTCAAACATCTTTTCTTGGAATTCCAAGGGCATAAGCCATCAATTTTCGATTGCCTTTGGGACAGAGGGGCATTGGTGGTATTTGCTGAGGGAGCCCTGTTAATCCTAAAACCTTATTTTAGCCAAGTCTTCCAATATATTCTCCTCCCCAAGCTTGCAGCCAAGCTATCTGAATGTCATTGGCTTTCCTTTTTCCTTCTTAGTAAAGCAGCAACACAGCAGGAGCGGAAGAAAAATTAGAGAAATGGATCATCCCAAAAGTCGGCCATGAGTTCCTGAATAATCAGAATGTGACTTTTTTTGAGAGGGGAACTTTCTCCTAAAACCTAGAAAGATACTGGATCATTTAGTACCGTTTCACCTGCCTGTTCATAACAAAGAGTCTTTTTCTTAAGTACACATTGAGGAGAAGACCTGTTACTATCCCCATTAACAGTGCCTTAAAAGAGAGAAATTAGTCTCAGCTCAGTTTCTCTTTGTGTGTGCATACGTATACACAATATATAATTTATTATAGTCAGTTTATAATGTGTCAATTTCTGAAGCACAATGCTTTAGTCATACCTGAACATACATATATTCATTTTTTATATTCTTTTTCACCATAAGTTACTACGAGATACTGAATACAGTTCCCTGTGCTATACAGTATGAACTTGTTTATCTATTTTATACCCCTTAGGTTTGCAGATACTCAGCTCGATTTAACCTAACAGAGCATGAAGCAACCTCCTCTGTAACCAATCCGTTACTGCTCACATCATGTTCTTGGTTCTTGTCCTGGAATTATTCCATGTAGTTCAACAACCAACAATCTGAGTAGTTATCAAGGACTAAAATATATTCGCTCTACCAGCTTACCTGGCAGAGGTTTAGCATTTGGGATCTGAGAGTGTTTGCATACATGAATACATGCTTTTATGTGTGCGTATTTTAATCCTTGAGCTCATTTCAGGGTGCCAAGATTATTTAAAGGATCAGTAACAGAAGCTGAATTTTGCAGGCTGTTAAGTTCTGTCTACAGAGAGGTGAGCATGCCTTTTCATAATAACTGGCCATTGACATTTACCCAGTGAAGTCACTAAGCTAAACATCGCGCTTGGTTTGAAGACTAGCCAATCCACAAGGAAAAAAGAAATCTCTTGCTGTATTTTAAAGGGCTATTGAGAGTTTTATAGTAAATATTTCACCTCTCCCTATTTCATGTGGTTTTCCCTCTGTGTTTTCCTAACATTGAAATTAATGTGTGTCTTAAACCATGAGCAGTGCTGCCTTATGCATCCGTGAGAATCAGAGTTTTCATAATAATAGCTTGTAACACATGCCAGTTGTAATCCTCAGGGACCTTTTACATGTGCTGTGTCATTTGCCTTTCCCACCTCCCCGAGGTGCTAGAAGGGAAATTGTTTGGTTCTCAGATGATAAGACTGAGGCCCTCCCAAAGAGGTAAAAAAAACATGGTCTGAGGGAACAGGGCAAATGCCCTCCAGTTGGCACTTACCCAGAGTAGATTTACAGAGAATGAATTATTTGTTCATTGATGTAACGCCAGCACAAGTGGACACTCACATATTTGTCGAATACATTGTAAAGAGCTACCAAGGATCCAACTGGAAGGTTTGTATTTCATAATGGTGCCGTTTAATATGAATTACCTCACAGCATTTAAACAGTGCTGATACTTTTGGTAAACCGTCATCTCAAACCAACGTCTTTGTAGCCGCATCTCATAAAGGAGCTACAAGAATAGCATTACAGCTATATTGTCACTCAAAAAAAGTCACAAAAATAGTATGATAAATGCTTGGATGGAAGGAGGAGGAGATAGATGGTCCGCTCAGCTGAAATACAATTATCTTTTCCTTTGATAATTATGTAAGTTTAAAAAGCTAAGGTGCTAAAGTGTTCTTAGAAATAATGAATGTTACATATATGTCAATTTTAAAAATACATGCAGTATATTGTATATGTGTATTTACATGCAATATATTGTACATATGCAGTCAAGTTATATCAACTTCACCTAACAAAACTGAAAAATGAAAGAAAAAAATTTTAAATGCAATTATCTTGAAATCTAGGAATGGATGAAAAGACTTCAAAAGATATTTCCTCAGTTGATTTTAGAAATCAAGTTTCTTTGTATGGTTCCTGCTTTTGAAATACTCAAGTTGACATCCTTGAAGACGCAGATCCTATATTTCAAAAGGGATAAGGCAAAGAAACTTGTAAAAGCAAATTGACCCATGCCAACTCTGTCTGTCCATCCCTCTATTTAGCCATCCATCTCTCATCTATTTGTCATCTGTTTTTTCAAACCATACCAGAAGCAGATGTCATTTGCCTTTCTGCCGTGTTACACATGCTTAAGAAGCCTAAGGAGGAGGTTTGAAGAGCTATCTTTACATTTTTCAGAAGGAAGAAATTGAATGGGAGACTCCCATTTTATAATTAAGTAGGCCTAATATTAATGTTTTGCAATACAGATTCATTGGGAAATTGACTAAGTTACCCAAACCTGTTGAATTGGCCACACATACTTAGAATTTTAAATGTACTAAGAACACATGTAGTATATGCAATGAGTACAGTTTACCTCTCAGCTAAAGTGGAGTCAAAAAGTATTTCATGGGTGTTGGACACCAACCCAGATTGTTTGTTCACTCCTTGGAGAGACCATCCAAACTATGACTCAATGCATGACCTCGGAAAGAGGGGGGCTCTGAGCGGTGGGGGGGGGGTTCCCAACTATCTAGCTTTGAATCCTAGCAGCACCCCTCATGAGCTGAGTGGCCTTAAGCAACAGTCTACTCTAGTGTCCTAAGCTTCAGTCCTCTCACCTGTGAAGTGAGGTGACAACAGTAGCCCCTCACAGGGCTGTCCTGATTCAGTGAATTGATCTAGGTCATCCTCTTGGAACGGATAATTAACACCTCAGTGTTTCCCGTTGTGTTGTTATTGTCAGTGTTATTCCACAGCTCCCAGGAGGACTGTTATAAGATGCTCTCACTTATAAAAAGTAGTTGAGCATAAATCACTATAAGCATGGCATCAAAGGAGAATGCAGTAAAAATATTTAAAATGTGGAATGCCCTATTGGAAAACAATTATAAATTGGAGGCCCAGACAGATGCACAATAGTCCTGAAAACAGAAGTATCGTTGCATATTTACTCATGCAAAAAACAGAACAAACAAAAAAAGAACACCTAGGATGTTAGGACAGCATACTAACTTTGGCAGGGGTTCTGTATTCAAAGGCTTAATTTTAACATCATGACCATAACTTTCTCATGATTCATCCTTTGCTCCCTGTAATCATCCTTGATTCTCTCGTAAGCACCTTGCACTTTTTTTTTTTTAACATGACTAGTTTTTCGTCACAACACTCTGCTGCTACAAATTCAAACTGTAGTTGTAAATTGGTGCCAGGGTGCATTTAAGCAATTAGAATGCTGTAATTAAAGTCTGCTGTGTATGTAATCTACTAGTGCATAAGGATAAGTGCAGAGGTAGAGAGCTGGGTCCTAAGTGTCTGTTTAATGATGGTTATTCATCTGTCCTCCAGTTGCCTCCCCTCCCCTTTATCAGATGTGGGAACCTTGGAACCTCCATGCTTATTAGCAGAGCCTGACCAATTTCAGCTCCCCTTTCTTGCATCTCATAACGATTTGGCTGTAGGTCGCCACACCCCTAATTTCCAGAGCAGTCTCAAACATTCACTCCCTTGGCTTTACAATTGTGTTGGTGCAAGAGTTTCTTCAAAGGATTCAGATATTGACAGAAGGGTGGAGCCATTCTCTCTGATGTTTGACCACAGGGCAATCTCATTCTTCCTGGGCTCAAAAGAAATAAAGCAGAGCTTCCAGGTTATCAGAAGAGCAGGGAAGTAAAAGGAACTGGATGGGGAAGACCCAGAGACCTGATGATATTTTTTCCAAGATCATCTGGTAGAACGTTGTTATCTAAAGGCTTGGTTTTTTTGTTTGTTTTTTTTTTTAGCATAGATTAATTCATTTAAAAATATTTATTGAATGTTCACTGTGTTCTAGGCACTACATAGGTACTGGGTGTCTAGTGGTGACTTAAACAGATCTCTGCCCATGTGGAGTTTTGAGTTTTAGGAGACTGATACATATTTCACAGATTGTATGCATTTAATACACAGTTCCCTGTTCACATTTTTCTCATTGTCTCAATAATGTTCTTTATAACTTTTGGAGGGTTTCCCCCCTTTTCTGATCCAGGATCCAATCCAGAATCACACATGGCATTTAGTTGTCCTGCCTCTATGATCTCCATAATGGGAAACAAATATCCAGTCTTTCTTTGGCTTTTCTTACACGGGTATTTTTTAAGAGTATAGGCCACTTGCCTTGCAGAATGTCTCTCCATGTGTGAAATGTGGATTTATCTAATTCAGTGGTTCTAGATATGTATCGTGTTGGCCATGTCTCAACATCATCTGGGAACTCAGTGAAAACACAGAGACCCACCAACCTGTCTTTTTTCATCGTCTCCTGTCTCAGTGAGTCTGAGTTCTTTACTAGCTTTCTGGGTTACTCTGCCACACACAATGTTTCAGAGCCATGCATCTAATACAACTTCCTCATTTCTTTGTGGCAAGTATATTACATGAGTGATGTTACGTCCTCCTCAGTGCATCCCCCAAGGAGGCTTGGCGATGTCAGTAGGCTGTGGTTTTGGTTGAGGTGGTATCTGTCAGATTTTTCTTCATCTTTTCCCCTTTGTAATTAATAATTTGACTGGAGTCAGTGCTTTGAGGCTGTTTGACCATCCTGTTTCCCAGTAGTCTTTGACTCAATGGTCTTGGCCTCCAGGGGCAAGTAGTACTATGGTTAGTACTGTTGTATATGGTGATTATAAATGGTGATCCACTAATTCTGTCACCTTCAGCATTTCTTAGTATTCATCAAGAATAATTTTCCCTACTACTCAGCCATAAAAAAGAATAAAATAATGCCATTTTGCAGCAACATGGATGGACCTGAAAATTGTCATTCTAAGTCAAGTAAGCCAGAAAGAGAAGAAAAAAAAAACCATATGATATCACTTATATGTGGAATCTTAAAAAAAAAAAGACACAAATGAACTTATTTACAAAACAGAAACAGACTCAGACGTAGAAAACAAACTTATGGTTACCAAGGAGGCAGGGGGTGGAAAGGGATAAATTGGGAGTTCAAGATTTGCAGATACTAACTACTATATATAAAATAGATAGACAAGTTCGTACTGTATAGCACAGGGAACTATAGTCAATATCTTATAGTGACCCAAAATGAAAAAGAATATGAAAAGGAATATATGTATGTAGATGTATGACTGAAACATTATGCTGTGCACCAGAAATTGACACAACATTGTAAACTGACTATACTATACTATGCTAAAAAATAAATAAATAAGTCCGAAAGAAAAAAGAAAAAAAAAGAATAATTTTCCCTTTTTCTCCATCCATGCCTTTTAAAAATATTTTTTAATATCAGGATGGACTCATGGTTTTTGTTTTTTGTTTTTGTTTTTTTTTTTACTCAATGTATTGCAGTCTCTTCTCTCATTCATTTGGATGCTCCTCTAAGTGTTCCCGCTGCCAGCGTCTTGAAATCAACCATTTTTCCTTTCATTGGAGAATGGTATCTAGAAATCAAGGCCTGGTTTCTATTTAAACTAGTGGGAACTTTATCCCAAGAAAAAAAGTGTGTGTCCACCTAAAAATGACATAAACGTTGCACGAACGGTACCTGGGTTGCACCTTGGGAAAAGATGATCTGGTTCCTTTTCCCTTCTTCCTCATTTCCATATCTGTATATTCATTGGTATTATCCTCCCACAAGCAAACACTAATTCACCGGCTACAAACTTTCCCTCTCTCTTTCCTCCTATCTTCATTGTGATCAAGTTTCTGAGAAGCGGTCTGTCCAGATACTTTGGTCAGACTGCTTATGTCTCTGAAACTAGGATCCACACCCACAGAAACACCTGGACTTGTTTGCTTTGTTTTGTAATGCTTTTTACTTTTTCAAAGCACCTTTATAGCTCATTTTTCTTTTTGTCCTCAAAACTCCATGAAGCTGTGGGACAGATACGTAACTGTCCTTTTCCGTTTTTAGAAATTGAAGCCAGAAAAGTGAAAGCCTTTTTGACAAGTTTGCATATATAGTCCTGGCTCCCCAGGTACGATGCTAACAGTTCCCATGGCTGAGGAACTGTGGGCTTATGTTCTCATGGTTCACAAAGATGGGATTTCTTATTTTGAGTTGAAAATTGAGGCAAATCAGCTGGATAGTAGATCAAGAGACATAAGAAGAATTTCCTTTAAAAAAAAAGGAAAGATAAAAATACTCCCATAAGTTTTCGACTTCACTGCCCTTTTAGTTGATAGTCTACAAGTGTTTTGAGCTCCCATTGTGTGCCAGGCAGTGTTCTAGGTCCTGGAGATGTAGCTAGGGCCCAAATATATAAAAACCCATGCCCTAAGGATCTTACCTGTTAGAGGTGATGGTGGGTAGGGAGAAAGACAATAAAGAAGATAAATAAGGTTATACTGCATTAGAAGTATAGTTGCATAGTTTGCTCACTGCCCAACTCTGTGCCCAGTGGTACCATGGAGATCTTGGACTTATGCAACTCAGGATGAAACTGGCATTAAGTAAAATGGGAAAGGCTAAGGGAAGATCAAGAGTTCTGGTTTTTTTCCCCTTAACTTCATATGGAAGTCTACATGTAGAAAAGTGTATGTAATGTGAGTGTGGAGCTCAGTGAACTTGCACAAATTGAACACATCTGTGCAACTAGCATCACTATCAAGGAAACAAAACATTACCAGCGCTGCAGAAGCCCTTCACATGTTCTCTTCCAGTCGTTAATTCCCCCACTACCATGACTTTTTTTTTTATTGAAATACAGTTAGTTACAATGTGTCAATTTCTGGTGTACAGCATGTTTCAGTCATACGTATACATACATATATTCATTTTCATATTCTTTTTCATTATAGGTTCTTACAAGATATTGAACATAGTTCCCTGCGCTGTACAGAAGAAACTTGTTTATCTATGATGGCTTTTAATAGCATTTATTAGTTTGGGCTGACTTTGTATTTTATATAACTGAAGTCATACAGTATGTGTTTTCATGTCTGGCTTCTTTTGCTCAAATTTTATTTTTGAGATTCATTCATGTTGTTGTGTGTAGTTGCAGCCAGCTTATTCATTTTCCCTGCTGAATCATAGTCCAGAGTATGAATATGCCACAGTTCATTTACATAAATGGGCATTTGGGTAGCTTGCAGTATTTGGTTTTTACAAATAGTGCTGTCATGAGGATCTTAGTTTCTGTCCTATAGTGGACATTTGTAAACATATCTGTTAGGTATATACCCAGGAGCAGAATTGCCGGGCCATGGTGTGTATGTGTTTTAAGCTTTAGTGGACCGTGCCAAAAAGTTGGTCCAGAACTAACTTAAATTGATCCACCAGCAGTGTATGGATGGCGTGCTGTTTTGCTGTGTTAAGTAAAATATCTGCTTCATACAATGCAGTCAGTTATACTACCATACATGGCAAAGAACTGCATCAAAATATTATTTGGAGACAATTTCACCATGTGCCTAGAAAATGAAAATAAATTAGCTAAAACTTACTGGCATTATTGGCTTTGGTGAAGAAATTGAATACAAGTTAAATACACTAAAAAAAAAACCTACATAATGATAACCAAATTAATAGATTGAAAAAGTTGCCCATTTATGTAGGAAAACATGTAATACTGATTATTAATCCTAACACAGGATGTGTGTATATCATAAAACTTTATGATCGCTGTAAAGCAGTTTCAGTGGAGACATATTACGGTTCCAAAGAGGGAGGCAAATTATTATATCTTTTTTAAAACTTGACAAGATTATTTTAAAATTTCTTTTAAAAAATAAGCAAACAAGAATGTCAAAGATTATTATGGAAAGTTAAAGCCTTTATCGTACCAGATATTGAGACATTACAGTGGAACAGTGATTAAGTGTTATGGAACTACACAAAAATTGAACAGTATCTCAGAACAAAGTAGAGAACTGTGGCTATAATGATATATAAGAATGTAAAAAGTTGGGGGGAGCGTATAGCTCAGTGGTAGAGAGCATGCTTAGCATGCATGAGGTCCTGGGTTTGATCCCCCATACCTCCTCTAAAAATAAATAACTAAACCTAATTACCTCCCCACCCACAAAACAAAACAAGCAAACAAAAATGTAAGAAGCAACATGGTAAACTTCAGTGCAGGGAAAATAACACTGAGAGTCTTTGGGGGCTAGACTTCATGATAAATGCTTCGTATTTATATTTCATTTAATGTTCTAAACAACTGAGTAAATTCAACATTACCATTCCCCATTTTGCAGAGGAGGAACTGAGTGAGTTTCAGAAAAAAAATTCCTTGCTTGAAGCCCCATAGATTCTTCCAGTTTGAGAGGCCTGTGTCCAATCAGACTTCACAAGAAAAGGAGAGCACATTCGAGGAGAATGGCTTGAAGGACACAATTTCTACCCCACAGACAAGACAAAGCTTTAATATTGACAGCTCAAATGACACATACGTTCTCAGTAGGGGGAGGGATAAATTAGGAGTTTGGGATTAGCGGATACAAACTACTATATGTACAACAGGTTAACAACAAGGTCCTACTGTATAGCACAGGGAACTATATTCAGTAGCTTGTAATAACCTATAATGAAAAAGAAAATGTGTATATGAATAACTGAATCACTGTGCTGTACCCTGAAACTAACACAACATTGTAAGTCAACTGTACTTCAATTTAAAAGAAAAAACAGAAGTTCTCAAATAGGTAAGCAAACAAAGAGTTGTTTCACTCACAGGCAATTGCTAATAACAGGCAATTACAAGGAAAATACTCAAATTGGTTACTAATCAAAGAATTGCAAATTGAAACAATTTTACAGCATGATTTTGTACCTTCCTAATTTGCAAAATGATTTTATTGATTTGATGTGGTTTATAAAAATATATACATTTCCCTAAGATGAAAAATATCAGTAAGCATGTATCTTGATCCTTCATCTTGATCTGAGGGATGGTTATATGAGTGTATACACACGTCAGAATTCATCGAGCTGCACACTAAGAGTTGTGCCTTTTACTGTACACACTTCAATAAAAAGGAAAAAATACTAAAATTGTTAAGCAATGAAATCAGAGTTATTTGTAAGTGAGAAGATAAAGGTGGAAATACTTAGATGCTGCCAAAGTTCAGGTTAATATAAAGCATTCAGCCTGCAAATTTGACATTCAGCTTCTCTTAAGACCCAAAACAAAGAGGGAGTTATGGTCACTTACATAATGCACAGTGGTCATTAAGGTAAAGACAAAGCAGCTGCTCGAAGGAACACACTCACCCCAGGTCCTAAAAATCAGAAACTTCCCCCACAGGTCCTCGTAAAGGGATATTATGTGATGTAATGAACCATGTCCTCGACAGCACACCTAGAGTTATTAAAATAATGAGTTTCTGAGGGTTGTTTCTTATACTGTTTGTCAGCATAAGGGTGGGTAGCGGGAGGGGTGCCAGGACACCGTTCCAAAGAAGCAATTTTACCTGGTACAGACCTTCTGGCTCAGTTTCTGATGATTCTAGCTTACTCCAAACTTAGAGACTCTAGAGCAGCGATTCTCAATTGGAATTCCAAACGGAACCCTTTGGAAATGCCTGGAGACATTTCTGGTTGTCATAACTGGCTGGGAGGCCTCTACTGGAATCTGGTGAGCAGAGGCCAGGGATGCTGCTTAACACCCTAGAAAGCAAAGGACAGCCCCCCGCCCAATAAGGAATTCTCAGGCTCAAAATGTCAACTCTGCTGAGGTTGCAAAACCCTGATCTGGAAGAACGAATGAGCAATATTCGTTAAGAACACCCTCCATGAACATTGCCTCTCACAACTAACTTGGATGAAAAAGGAGAAAGTACTGGTTTATTGATGCATGGAGTGGGGGATGCAGGTGTGGTCATTATGACCTGGCTTTCTAAGGGCGTGATAACCCCTAGAAAATAGGAAATAGCACAAGGAGGTATGTTTTTAAGGCCTAGCAAGGACTGCCTCGTTAGATGGGAGGTCAGTGTTAAGTGTTGATGTGGCCAGCCCACCAGCTTATTTGTGGATGAACTAGTCGGCCCACAGCTCCGGGCCTCCCTGGCCTGGCGGAGGCCTCCCTCCGTGCGGCCGTGTGCACAGGAGGAATTTGAGAGGCCCCAGGGAGCTGCATCCACGCACTCACTTGTGTCCTTATCGCACTGCCTCTTCGCACTGTTTGCAGGCTTGGCAGTAAACGAAGGTGAGCGCATCTAAGCAGCGCCCAAGGCATCTTCCGTGACAATTTTTTGAATTTTAACCAGACTTGGAAGTCTGGCCCAGCTCAGCAGTGGATACAGTTGTTAAGAATCCAATGTTAAGAAGCCCCTTTCTGTTCATCTGTGCATTGATTCCCTCTGGTTCACATCTTCCCAGTGCCATCCCCAGAGAGAGCACGCTTTCTTCCCTTAGTTCTAATTTGGAAAACCCCTGGGAAGATCTTTGGACCATCACCCATCACTTGCCCACAGAAGGACGATTGTATTTCCATTAGATGCAGCAAGGAAAGAAGCAATTTTCCCGAAAAATGGGATATTCTGCTCAGAAAAGGGGGGCAGGGTACAAGGCAGTCAAGACAAACAGATATGCAACACTCAGGAAAATACGTTAATTTTTAACAAACTTTTAAAAAATTGAAGTATAGTTGGTTTATAGTGCTTCAGGTATACAGCAACGTGGTTCAGTTACACACACATATATTCTTTTGCAGATTCTTTTCCATCATAGGTTATTACAAGGTATTGAATATAGTTCCCTGTGCTACACAGTAGGTCCTTGTTGGTTATCTGTTTCATATATAGTAGCGTGTATGTGTTAACCCCAAATTCCCAATTTATTCTTTAACCAACTTTTTATTTTGAAATAATTTCAGACTTACGGAAGAGTTGCAAGAATAGGACACACACACAAAAAATGCCAGTATGTCTATCAAACCAAATTCACCAGTCGTTGACATATTGACACATTTGTACTCCTGGTGCTTTTTCTCTCTCTCTCTTCCCCCCTCCCTTGAAATTTTTTTCTGAACCATTTGAGAGTAAGTTACACTGTTTACTCCTAAATATTTCATGGTATATTTCTTGGGATCAAGGACATCTCTTATTAACCATGTTAACAATGATCACATTCAGAACATTTAACATTGAATCTATCCCATTGCCTGCCATGCAATTCAATTGTACTAATGACGCCTTTATAACAACTTTATTTCTTGAGCCAGGATAACTCACTGCATTTAGTTGTTATGATTCTTTAGTCTCCTTGGCTTTCAAACAGTTCCTCAGCCTTCCTTTGGCATTCACCACATTGACATTTGTGAGGAGGATGGGCCAGATGTTTGTCTGAAGCTTCCTCATGATTAGATCGAGTGATGTAATTTTACAGGAATACTGCCCAGCGGTGTGCTGGAGCTGGTTAGTACCAGCTGTGAGAGCCAATTCTCACATCTCTTCCCGACTCCTTGTTCTGGGATGTCATATTCGTAGCTTGAAGTCAGCCATGGTGGCAATATTCATACCACGGAAATCAGCAAATGCTGCAAACCGGGGCTCATACCCCCTCCCCCGCTTCTGGTGGTGAAACATTTACATTTACCAGCACAGCGCTGTGTACAGGTGAGGTTGTATCCTTCTCAATATATTTCATCCGGAGACACATGACGGTGCTCTTCCCAGTCACTGGTGGTACCTCATTCCTTCGTTAAAATGGTTATCTGTCAGGTTTCACTGTTGAAGAGTTACCGTTTTCCCCGTTGTAATTAATTGTCCCCTCTGGAGATAGCCTCTGTGATTATGTAAATATTTGGTCTTGTTTCTCACCTATCTTCCAGCAGTTTTTATTTATTGAAGATGATTACCTAAATCAATTAGTACTATGATTGTTGCAGATGGTGATTTTTTTCTCTTTCATATCTTCTACATTTATTTGTTGATGTTTTACAAGTTATTATTATTATTATTTTTGGTAGACTTAACCCTAAAGTGGATGTTTGGTAATAGACTTAGAAACACACTGAGGTTTCTCAACATTTTGTCAAGTGGTTCTCAATACTAAGTATTTGTGACTGAGCTATTAATTTCCATTGCTATAGTGCGGAATAATTTCCATGGAGTACCATCTCGATACAGAAAATGCAGAATGGGTCTTCAGAAAATGGTTTTCCCATTTTACTGGAGTGTGTATGTTTGATGGGGACATACTGTTCCACCAACAGTGGAGGTGGCATTTGGAGTCACTTTCCTGGTCTTAACTTGATCGCAGTTTTTACCAAAAGCACACCTTTGGAAGATTCATGGTGAGATTTGCACTGGAGTCCTAGCGAGTTAAGTGGTGCGTGGTGAGTGAGAAGGGTCCAGAGTCAGCCTCTGCTGTGGGACTGGGTAGTGTGCTTCGTGTTCCCGATCCTCAGTGCCATCATCTGTACAATCATAGGAGTCATGGTTTCACTAAGTGCCCTTTCAAGTTCTAAAACTTTTACTCTGTTCTCCTACTTGGGAATCAAAACCTAGAGTTTACCTCATTAGCATGACGTTTTGGTCAACTGGACCAACAGCCAGGGACAGAAATAAGATGTCCTGTGTGGAGCCTGAACCCACTGTCCAGAGATTGAACCCATAATCCACTTCCGTTAGCTGGGAGGGTGTAGCGCCAGAACCTGACATTGTTTCATGTTACCTCTGTGCATCTGGCCACATCATCTGACTCACTTCTCCACTTCTCTGTTTATCCTTGACAGTCATGGAAACCCACTGAAGGATCCTGTTGCCTCTGCCTTTGAGGTGATCCCTTTCTCGAGTGTTAGTTTGCCTGGTACCTATAAGGTTACCTCTGTTGCCATGGTTGTAAGTCAAAGAAATGTTCTATCCTTGAGCAGACCGCCGTTTCTAAAGGACTTTTACCCTTCAGGCATGAAATTCTGGAGTCCTGTACAAGTCTTAATTAAATTTTACCCTACGAAATCACTGAGAACCAGGCAAAATAGTATTTTTCTTGGTTGATCTATTGTTCGGTGAACTCCACACACCCAAGTCAAGTAACCTGAACAATCAGTGTTAAAACTTAAAATATGTTGCCTTGGGTTTCCAGAACAGTGGTTAACTGAAAGGTGAGGTGGGGGCCGAGATGTATCAAGGAATGTGGGGCTCTGCCAACGTGCATTTCACTCTCTTCCTGGAACGAGATTTTCAAAGGCCCTTCCCCTCCACCCCATCATCACCTTCTTCCATCAGAACTGTGTTGGGGCCACTTGTGTAGGTGAAGAAGTCCACAAGTGAGTTTCATATCTGCCTCGCCATTCCTCTGGAGCTGCCCGAGCTGGGTACCTTTTCAGGCTTTGGCTCCTCACTTCAGCATATTTAATATTTAATAACCCTTCTAAGGTAGAGAATTATCTGGCAGCTTCCTTAAGAGTATCTGTTCGAGGTCTTGTTATCTGCTGAACTTCCATTGACGAAATTGGAAAGTTGGTATCTAAAATATTGTTTGAATGGCTCAGCTAAGGTTCTGAGGAGGCAAAGGGGTCACGGGGTGTCAGGCAAGTTGGCAATCATTTTCAACATATTTTATTCATCTAGAGTTTCTCTTTAATATTTGAACTAACCCTCTTTTTCTCTTCTCCCCGATTTTAAGACAAATTTGACTGTAACTTTGAATTCAGGTCTCATTTCAAAACTCAAAGATGTTTTTGAGTTCCCTCTCTGAGCCCCCTCCCACTGTGTGAGTTTTGGGGTTTTCTGTTTTTGGGGTTTTTCTCTTTGCTTTGAAGGTAAGGAGTTTAACCTTGCTAAAATTTAATCTTGATCATCACCAACCTCACCTGTTGGATTAACTTCTTCATCATCTTTCACCAGATTAGGAAACTGCTGTCTCTTGCCTGAAAGACAGAGGGCAATTGATTTCTGCAATCAACCTGGCTTCTCTTTGATTTTGTAATCTGTTTCTAGAGATTATAGGCGAGCTTTGAATTCCAAGGCTCTCGGCCTGTCAGCTTTTGAAGCAAAAAACTTTGAAGCAGATCCACTGCCTCAGGTTTCAGAAGGGAGACTTAGGTATTAGAGGATGAAATTAATTTGTTTTCATTTTGTAATAGAAGGGAAACACAGATAATTATCACTGCTGATACTATAATGTCCCAGGTTTGGAGTTTATTTTATTTTATGGCTTCTAAAAGAATTATTGTTTTAAGGGTTTTGTTTGTTTATTTGTTTGAGAAGCCCAATCAAATCACTTGGAAACTAGAGAGACATCCACAAACCTTCCAGAAATTCTCGCTGAGCTAACTCCTTCTATAAGCCTAAGTGTGTGTTTACTTCAAAACTATTTAATTATTCACCACTGATGCACTTGGTATAACTTGAAAACTCTCCAGCCCAGATGCAACAGGTAGAAAGAAGAAAAAAACCAGTGCAGAGTCGTTTCCAGACCTATGAGTTCCATGTTCTTAAGCACCGTATGCTTTCAACTACTAATTATGCAAGATTTACCCAAGGCGGGGGTTAGATGGAATTGTTTTAACATGTTTTAATGCTTACAAACGAGCATCTCACCAAAAAAAAAATTCTTTTTAATAAAGACCCAGCTATACACTCAATGTTGTTATTTGTCACATAAGGCAGTAATAGTATTTACACATATCATCACATTTAACAAAATAAATGAAGGTGCACGTGAGTGTCCTTAAAGAGGCAGTACTCCCACACACTTATCTCTACTAGGCAACTGAAGAAGTTTTGTTATTAGTCACAACCTAAAACTCCTACTTTTCTTTGGGATGTTAAAGGATAAAAAATAAAATAACCGAAAAATGATAAGTTAAAGTTCATCAAACTTCAAAATAAAGCAACAGAATTTTGGTCTCTTAAGCATTTGCTGTAACTGATTCTTAAGGCTTTACATTTTCTCTGTAACAGTACAAATATTCATTCAATAATGTGTCATTGAGGCAAAAGCAGGTTTACATTTTTTATAATATTTGAATTGTGTGTGTACCAAAATCACTGTGCTATGACACAGAGAAAAAAATGTTCAAATAATAATTCAAAGGAAAACACTGAACAAACTAATCTAAGAAAATCAAAGCTTAAAAATGAACTTGTAGAGATAAAAATCATTCCCTTAGAAGCTGTCTGAATTTTCAATTTCAAAGTCATCAGTGCCCCTTCCAGAATACTGCTTTCGAAACAAATTCCCACAGCTAATTAAAGCACGCACGCGCACGCGCGCACGCACACACACACACACACACACACACACACACGCTGTGGCTTTCCCTTAACCCTGGCTGTGTCTCTCCACGCCCCCCTCCCTTTCCTCTGCAATGGTATGATCTGCATTTGCTCGTAAAGTGGAGGTGCCAAGCCGTGACAGCTTCCCCAACTCCACAGCCGTTTGCTACGACCTAGGGCAGCCTGTGTTCAGTGATGCTTTCTATTTCCACCGACAGGGGCAAATCGAAGTAGACAGCGAAACTGTCTTCAGGTTAGCAGCGCTTGTTCTGCAGGTAAGACTTGACCCGCTGCCTCTTACCCTCTCCCTTTGTTTGTTGGTTGTGATGAACTGCCTGCAACTCTTAAAACTTTTGCACGGGCCAGTGGCTGACGGCTTTTTTTTTTTTTTAATTGAAGTATAGTCGGTGTAGAATGCTATGTTAGTTTCCTACTCAGCCATAAACAAGAATAAAATAATGCCAGTTGCAGCGACATGGGTGGACCTGGAGATTGTCAGACTAAGTGAAGTAAGCCAGAAAGAAAATAAATATACCATATCATGGCTTTTTAAAGCTGCCTGGTCGTTTGTCAGTGTAAAATGTGAGCCACTCTTTTCTGTTTTAGTCTAGTTTGCATGAACGGGAGTGTGATATTGTATGTCTCAGAGGAAAATGAAATTGAGGCTTCTCCAACGGAGAAGAGTTCAGACTGTACTCCTGGCCAAAAGCTCCGGGATGCTTGCGTTTGGGAAGCGGCAGTTGTTACAACAGCTGTAATTTGCATTTAAGTTTAGTAACTTTTGTATAGTTTTCTTGAGGTTGAGTTAAAGAGCCCTTTAATTCTTAAAGGCACAAGTAGCTGAAAAACCAGTGTGTGCCATGCTGGTTTAAAAAAAAAATGGCATGTGCTGATTACCTGTGTCATGGTTTAAACAGTCTGTGTCCAGACTAAAAACTGTGCTGATCTGATGGACAAGACGTTATCATGGGATCTTCCAAACATAAAAGGAGAAATCTCCAAACATGCTTCCTCCCCCCACCCCAGATTTGTCTCTTCTGTTAAAAACAAGAAATAGTTCATGGGTACTAGCGATTTCTTAAATGCCACATTCTTCTCCATGATCTTAGGGAAAGTGTTCCGTGTGAAAAAAAATTTCAAAACAAAACGCAGGCATTTTAAGAGGAGGAAATGATCAAGAGTAAAATTCCTTTACCTTCATTAACTTTACTGCAAATTGATCATCTGTCTTTGTTCTTTATTTCAGGAAGCCAAAGGGGATTACACCAGGTAATAGTTCCTTTTCTGATATTACTGTGCAAAATAACCCTAGCTGAATCTCTTAATGCTATTTTAAATAACAATGGATGCAGAATCAAAAGAAACTAGATCCCAAAGCAAGAGACTGAGGTCTCTTTCCTCTTCAAATAGAGACCTATTCTTTTTGTGAATGAATCCAGGAATGAAGCTTTCTTAGGATTTTCCAAGCCAGAGTGACAGCAAATCGTACTGAGAAGCCCCCCAAAGTTCTATTTTCTGTCATCTGTTAGCAAGATGAAGAAATCTATAAAAAGCTTTAGTAGCCTGTGCTGATTTTTTTTACACTTATAATAATCCTGTGTTTGCAGAGTTATACCACAATCACAAAAAGATTAAATCCATCAGCTGCTTCGTTAAGGGATTAATAGGGGCTTTCTTTTTGCAGCTGCCCTGAAGGGGCCTCACCCTTCATACACTTGACCTAGCAGTTGTATTGTTGCCACCTAGACATCTAACTGCCTAACTGGCCAAATCATCAGAGAATGTTTATATTTGAATTCACCCTCTATCTGCTCCATTCTGTTCTTTTCATGCAATAGTTGCAGTTGGAATAGTAGAAAGGGTTAAGGGTGGAGGCAAGACCTCCAATTAGAAACAGCTCACGGGCCAAGGACCCATTGAAAGCCTCGCCTCCTCTGTGTTAATGTTCCACTCCGGGTAAACTTTACCTGTAGATTATTTACAGATCAGCTAGTACACATCGCTCCTCACCGCCCCCCCACCGTGCAGTCTTTGCATAATGTGCTCCTTAATGGACTGATAACCAAACAATACTTTACTAGCTTGAAAACTTTCAGTCACCGAGTCATGCACGCTTTGCTTCAGAAACTCTAGCCACTTTCCACGCCTGCGCACAGTTTGGTAGAATGACGGAGGCGTCCACTTAACACATCATGATCCACCCACCACATTCTCCTGTTAGCTCTGTATGGTGCTATATTATTTTTTTTAATTTCTTAGGTTAGGAAGTAGGCTTTGAAGGAGTCAGAAAAACCAGTGAACACCAAACTTTTTAATTAAAAAGGAACTATCAGGGCATAAAAAAGAGGATAAATGAGTCTAGCTCATTAACATCAAGAACGGCTGTGTTCTCCACTGTTGTCTTTCCTGGAGGAGCCGTATTTCCTCAGAAGATCAGATATGTGAGGAATGCGGTCCTCGCGCAGGGGGTGAGTCTGAAGTTGATTTATGAGGAAGGACTTCAGGACCGAAGCTCACACTCTGCCGTCTGTGGACTGCTAACCCTTCCTCCCCCACCTCCTCCCCTACTTCCTCCTGGTCAAGCATGTGATGGACAGACACTCTTGGAGCATCATTTCCTCATCAGGAAAATGGCACCTACTGCCTAGGTCTGTTGTCAGAGTAATTGTGTAGAAACATTGCTCAGAGTAGTGTCTGGTGTGTAGCAAGCTCTCTATGCATGTTGGCTGTTATTATTCACTGTTACAGTGTCATTAGTACCCTTATCCTTGTCATCATCCTGTCCCGTCTCTTGGCAACCTCCAAAGAGACTTTTGGGACTTGGGTGAGTCTGAAGAAGCTGTAATAACATGTCAGGGGAAAGAAGACGCAAGAAAAGTTAATTCTATAAACTTTCCTCAGGGAGGAACGCTTGCCTGTGGCAGAAGAAGGCTTAAAAGGGACAGTCCTTGGGTAATCCAGACCTGTTAGCCCTAAGCTTTCAAGGTTGATGAGTTAGTCTGGCCAAGCCCCAACCAGTCCTTAACTTCAGTTTGCTCCTGGCGGTTTCCTCAGTGATTATTAGAAAAATGAAATGGAGGACCCCATTTTGAAACTGTCTAAACCACGCTGAGCAGTAGAAAGAACTTGTGACTGGGAATCAAGATACTAGCAGTGTGACGATGAATGAGCCATCTGTCTTTTCTCAGCCTCGCTTTCCTCATCTGTAAATTGGGACTAATGAAAATGTGACTTGGCAGGGTAGTTTTGAGGCTATGAGTGATGTTCAAGGACTTTGTAGATGACAGTTTGTTTTATGAGCCTTAGTTATTGCTGATGAGGGCGAAAGAAAGAACAGGAAATGCGAACTTTTGTCATTGGATACGAAGCAGAATTTTGGTTCATTGCCACCGCTCGTTCCCTCTCTGATCTACCTCCTCCCCTGGATGGAAAGGATATATTTTTTTCTCCAAAGTTTTGTTATGAAACTAATTTAAGAAAATCAAGCAAAATACCACGTGGCAATGTTGCCTAGTGTTTGGGGCAAAGACGCTCACTCAGACAGCCTCGCTCAAACCCCAGGCCTGCAGCTTATTACCTGTGTGACCTTGAACATGTTATTTAAACTCACCAAGCCTCAGTTTCCTCATCTGTAAAATGGGATGTATATTACTAGTATACACCCCCATAGAACTGTTACGGGGACTAAATGAATTAATGTTTACAAAGTGCCTAGAACAGTTCCTGTAGTTGCCACTTTCATATTCCATGAAATTGATGGACATGATCTGCCTCTCCCCTTTTGTCTTAAAAATGAATTGTTTCCCTTGGCCGATATAAACAATGCTGTGATGACCATCTTTGTGTAGCTGGGGCTGGGGTTATCTGTGATTATTTTCTTAAGTGATATGTCTCAGCTGGAGAACAAGCAAAGGGAGATTCCTCAAAGGAGGTAAAGTCCAAAGTGCTGGAATGGAATTTATGCATTCTTGATACCACTAAATGAAAATTATACAAAGTTTACAGCTTCATCCAATAACATTTACTGAAGGCCTAAAATGGGTCAGTGCCAGTCTAGGCACCAGGGCTTGCCTTTCCAGAGAATCTGGCTTTCTGTCAAGGGCTCCCACGGTGGCAGTTCTGAATTCCACTTTTCTGTTGGTCTGCATGGTGGTTGCTGCTCTTGGCTTTTAGAACTTCACTGAGTTTACTCCCTGAGGTTTAAACGTGGACCAAAAAAAGATTCCCAGATGCTACCCTCCTAGACTAGGGCAATGTGGCTTTTTTAATTAAAACAGTGATTGAAACACCTAATTCTTAAAGCTGCTCTGGTCCTCCCACTCCTTGTGAATGTCTCCTTCTTTCTCAAATTTCAAATTTCCAAAGCTGAACCCAGCAGCATCCCAGCCCCCTGACTAACTCCTCCTCCTCTGTCTCCCCTTGAATAACCACAGTCTCTCTTAAATCATCTCGCAGGATTTTCCCTCTTCCCTCCCATCCCTTTTCTCCATCTGTCAGACAGCTCCCTTCTTTCCTTCTCGTTATCAGAACCCTGACTTTCTCAGCCCTTATGCTTCTCTGCTCAGCCTCTAAAATACGTCTGTATGTATTGTTTGTTTGACTGCTTTCTACAGCATTACTTTGGTCTGTGCCTGATTTCATTTAATTCCCACCACAGTGGTTATCATCGCCACTTAGCAAATTAATAGATGGAAAATTTAGGCCCAAAGAGATGGTATCACATAGCCGGTGAGTCCTCAGATCTGTTCTGATTCCATCATTCACCACCACCTGCACGTAACCCCTTGTTATCTTCCTAGGACATAAATGTGGTCATTGGTGTTGACTTCCACACATCTCTTACAATTTCTCATCTTCCAAGACCCTAAGCTGGCATTCAAGGCCCCACTTAATCTGTTTCATACATTTTAACCTCCCATACTCTACTGTTCATACTCCTTAATATCTGTTCCTGCTTCTCTTCTCTTTTCTCCACATACCCTGTACTACTTTGCCTTCATGGCTTTGCTCAAACTCTTCTTCCTAGAATGCCTTTAAAAACAGCTATCCTCCCCTTCTTATTGTGCTTCCTGCCTCGTTTCCTTAAGAGTATTTTAAGTTAACCTTATCATAACCAGTAGGAAACCTTGCTCTCTGAAAGTTAATTAAAATAGTGGCGTGGGGAGTTCCATTTTCTTTAAATAGTTGACAGTCTGAATGTCCAAGTCAGCCCTTAAGCTGCAAAGATAACAAACCACTCGGGTAACACAACGCAGACAAACAGAGAATTCCTGAAAGCTGACACGGCAAGGGGGGTGCAAGGTTCTTATCACTGAGCCAGTCACAAATGAGTTTGTAAAAGCAAAGCATTTTCTTTTCTTTTCTTTCTTGTTTTTGTTTTTTTGAAGATCCTGAAAGGTGGAAGTTACCAAGAACTATGTGACTAGGGCACTTTGGCTTCTAAGGAAAAGTGAGTGACTAAAATTTACAATTCAGGGCTGGGTCAGAATGAGAGTAGATTATCACCCAGCTTCAAATGGGAGGGAATACTTCACAATTTACAGCTGCGCTACAAAAGGCAGCTGTTTCCCATGGGAAAGGAACTTCTCTGGATGCCTTGAGAGCAGTTAATGAAGGGAGGGGGAAAAAAAACCCAAAGGCTTTAAAGAACCTCTTCCACGACTTCTTACACCTCTAGAGCACTTAAAGCTCTACAAGATCATCCCCTTAAATCAGTTACAATAATAAAAATAGCAGCTCCCCTGGGCTAGGTGCTGGGCTGAGACTGTCCTCACTCACATCAAGAGGGAGGCCATAGTGAAGATAAAAGCTTTGGAATTAAACTGCTTGGGTTCAAATCCAGGCCCAGGCACTTCCTGTATAACTGAGGGTAACTAATCTCTCTGGAGCTCAGCTTCTTTTTCTCTTATTACGTGGTGTTGTTATGCTTAATATGTTTACCCTTTCCTCCGATCCTGTGACAGTAGGCACTATGAATATCCCCATTTTACAGAGAGAGAAACTGAGCTTTGGAGAGAGTAAGCCGTTTACTGTCGCGGTCACATGGCTTGGACGGTGGCAGACTTAGGACCCAATGCCTAGTGCTCTTGACCGCTGTCAGGAGTCCCCTTTTTTCATATTCTGACACAAGCTTGTAAGAATCATCATCTTCCTTGCTGGCAGAACAAAGAAGGCTGACTCGACAGGAGTTTAATGTTTCTGTCTAATTTCAGGCTGGGGCCTTTAATGAATCAGCAAAACGCTTTTGTGAAAAGCCTGATGAGAAGGGACTTTTCTCGCTCCTGGTGTGATGACTCTATTTTAAGGCTGGGCTTAAAGATACAGACAGGTGGTTTTGTGAATCAGTTCAGTGCGTTCATAGTTCATTTATTTTTAATGATTTGTCAATACTTCTAAGTGCCAGGCTGTTTTACATGCTTTACAAACATGAACTCATTCATGTCTTCTCCACGCATGAGGTTGGTGGAATATCATTCCCATGTTCTGAGTGTGCGATTAAGAAGCTTTGCGTAGATTTTATTTCTGTTGCCATGTTCTGGTTTAACATTTCCCCATGGCTTGGTCAGATGTTAAGCGTTGTTATGTTGAATAAACAAACAAGATCACAACTAATAGGGAACCATGGAGAAATAAGTGTAAGAAGTATGTGGTTAAAAGTTAAACAAGGTTCAAGTTTTTTTTTCAATTTATTTCCGAACTGCCCACGTGCATGGAGAATCTCCCAGAAGAAGACACATAGCAGTGTTTCCCACACTTACTTTTCCCTGATGGGGGAGCCTCTTGCCAGACCGGTGTTCTATGGACTTGACTTTGTGAAGCGTGGGTTTATTTATTTGCTGAAAGCTCAGTATTAAAATGCCTTTCAAAGATAAGCAGTTCTGGCAAGCGTTTTCTTTGTACTCCCTGCCAGATTCTTGCTCCCTGTGATTTTCATTCCAGTAAATCTTAGAAAGGGTAAACATTCATCAAGTTCTGAACTTGCTTTTTCTGAAGAGCCCTGAATTTGGAAAGTATCATCCATCCCGTACAGTGGACGCCTTTTCATCTGCTCTATGCACAGAATGTCAGGTCTGCCTGATGTTATGTTATGCATATGAACCTTCATTTCAACAGCTTAGTTCATAACTAAGGGATGATGCATTCATCACAGTTCAGGTGGACAAGACCGGACCTACAGTCCCTGGGTCTCCTCGACAATCTCAGATTTACCATTTTGACTTACCCTTGTGTAAGGGGTCCTCCATGGTTCCTTGCTGTCCTTGGGAGAAGGCAGTGAGGACAGCAGGCAGTGGACTCTACCATGTTAAGTGGTGTTATCGGTGGAGTGGCTCTGAGTCTAATATTAGTCACTTGAGGAGATAGCTTACGAGTGAGAAGGCAGGAAATGAGCCCTCGGTCAGCTGTGCCCTTGGCATATCTTGCCTTTTTCTCATTTCTCAACCTTACTCATTCTTGAAGATTTAATGCCTAGCACCTACAGCGTGCAGGGAGCCGGACCAGGCCAGGGACGGAGGCAGACTGCGTGTCCGGTCTTCCTTTTATTACTGAGCTGCGGCCATCCTCCATCCTTTGTAGGAGACACTGGGGAAAGGCACAAACTCTGGATTCGAACAGGCAGGCAGGAGGTTGAGCGAGTCAGGCCCTCCTCATCTGCTAATGCTGTGACCTTAAGCCAGTTTCAAGCCATCGGAATCTCAGGTCCCCTTTCTTTAAGAGGTTTGTTGTGAGAATGGAATGAGACGGAGCACCTTGCAGGGGGCCTCGTACAGAGTGGAGACTTAACACTTGGGAGTTTGCTTCCTCTGGGCCCCGCCTAGGATGGTGAGATGCGTTTTGTTGTTGTTGTTGTTGTTGTTTTTTTACCACTTAGCCACTTTGAAGTGTACAGTTCAGTGGTATTAAGCACATTCGCATTGTTATGCAACCATCACCACATCAATCTCCAAGATTTTTCATCTTGCAAAACTGAAACTCTGTGTGCATTAAACAGTAACACCTCCCCTTTCCGCCCCCCTGCCTCTAAATCAGCCATCAGTCTCCTTTTTGTCTCTATGAATTTTGCCTATTCTGGGTGTCTTATATAAGTGAAACCATACAATATTTGTCTTTTTGTGACTGGCTTCTCTCACTTAGCATAAAGTCCTCAAGGTTCATCCACACTGCCGTGTGTCAGAATTTCCTGTAGTTTAAGGCTAATATTCCATAATCTGTAAATACCACTTTTATTAATCCACTCATCCATGGGTGGGCATTTGGAGTACTTCCACTTTTTGGCTCTTATGAATAATGCTGATATGGAGACAAACAGGAAAATATCTCTCTGAGACCCCGATTTCAATTCTTTTTGAAAGAGAGATGCATTTTTAAGAAAAATCCTTGGCTTTCAGATACTTAGTTATTTATTCATACTTAATTATTCTACCATTCATTAGGGTGGGGTTGGGGTGAAGGCATCGGAACGTAGGATGGTTATCGGATCCTTGATCTAAATCATCAGGTTTTACTTTCAAAATTAGTGCTTAAGGAGCCCAGTACTTACATTAAAAATATTGTTGTAGGTGAATATTTATTGACACGGAAAAAATGATTGCAATATAGGAAGTAGAAAAAAAGCATATGCATTATCCATTTTTACTTAAAAAAATCATGTACACCAATATATTCAAACACATGATCCATGTATAAAAACTGCTCCTTAAGTTATAACATAGTGCAGTGGCCTCTAAATATTTTTGTTCATACAGCCCCATTCGTTCTCAATATATGAATACTTTATATTTATTTATTTCTACAGTTATATACATGTAGAATTCTATTAACATCATGTACATTATAAAATATTCACAAGAGTAATGCATCAACGGAATGAGATAGAGTACATGTTCAAAGAACGGATAAAAATGCGTATCATTGGAAGTTCTATTTTCTTTCTGCACACCTACAGACCTCCACTCCTGCAGAGCGGATTCCACAGTTAGGCAAAGCTGAGTTTAATTCCAGATCCCACTTCTCACTGGTGAACACTCTCAGCTACGTCACTGAGCATATCTAAACCTCAGTTTCCTAATCTGTAAATAGGAATGATTACATTTCTTTTAAAAAAATTTTTATTGAGGTGTGATTGATAGGTAACATTATACTGGTTTCAAATGTACAACATAATGATTCAATATTTGTATATATTCAAAATGAGTGCCACAGCAAGTCTAGTTAAATTCCATCTCCATACATAGATACAATTTTTTTTCTTGGATAAGGACATTTCAAGTACACTCTCTTAGCAACTTTCAGATATGCAACACAGTATTATAGGGCATTGCCCACTGCTTGGCTTATGGTAGGGGCAGAAAAATTAAGCTGGTACTATTGTTGTCATGACTAACAGTTGTCTTAAGATGATGGGGATTGGAAAGTTTGCAGTTATTCTTCTTTGCATGTCAGTATATTTTCACTTACTGATAATTTGTCAGAATTTTTTAAATTGCTATTTTGTATTTTAAAAGAAGTGCTTAGCACAGTGACTTAGAGATCTCCTGCACTGCATCCTCTTTCAAAGTGAATGTGGGGAAAAAAAAAAGTGAATGTAAGATTCATGGAACACTACCCACCTTGCCTAATGGAAACTTCCCAAACCAAGGCTTAAAGCCATTCCTTTCCACCACCCCAGAGCCGCAAGCTCGTGATTCCCCCAGCATGTGGGAGGCCCCGTCCAGAACCTCCTGGCCCCCAGGGGCCTGTGTGCCTTTGTGAACAAGCTCATTCAGTTCTGGGCACAGGCGCCTGAGGCTGGGCAGGCAGAAAGGAAGCAATTAAGACAGTGGAAACCTACAAGGGAAAAAGCTGTTGGCTGGGTAGACGTCACGGGTGTGTGACCTGTGCAGTTGCACAGGGCCCCCCTGCTCAGAAGGGCCCCGTGCTTGGTTTGATGCTCTTCTGTCACCATCTTGAAGTTCACAATGATTTTTTTTTAACAAAGGGGCTCCATGCTTTGATTTTTCGCTGGGCCTTGCAAATTGTGTAGCATGGTCCTGACTATTGGAAACTGTAAGACATTGAGAAGGTCTGGATGTTGAATGGGTTGTGAAAGAAAGGGTCCTCTCATAGGCTTCTAAGCAGGTACTCCATTGAGAAAGATGGAACCACACAGAATTCTGCAAACCAGCTTTCTTGAGTATGTCTGGGAACTTCTTAGCCCTTTCTGGCTCCACTATGCATAATCTCCCAGGTCTGAGGCATGGGGAGTAACAAAACCTTGACCTCACAGAGCTGTTGTGAAAATCAAGAGAGAAATTGCAGGTGAAGGGGATAGAACAGTGCCTGGCACCTGGAACACTCTTTTCTACAAGCCTCCTGAATACACAGTTAATACCCTTGTGTCAACTCTATGAGCTAGGGAATCTATTTTTCTCATTCTATACATGAGCATACTAAGGCCCAGAGAAGTTGAGTAACTTGCCCAAATCACACAGCTGGTTAAAATGTGGAGCTGGGATTCGAACCCAAGTCATCTGATGGCAGAGGTCATGCTCTTCTCACTCCACCCTCATGCACCCTGCTTTCCTCAGTGTCTGCTAGGTGTCCGGTACCCTTGCATACTTTATATCACTTTACCCTTGAATTGTCGCTCTTGAGATCCTTGTTCTGCTGGGCCTTGGAGACTGAGGCCCGGCAGTCACAGTCATGAATCTGTTCCACATGTGGCGGAACTTGGGTTTGAACCCTCCTCCTCTGAATTTCTAGTCTGCCTTTCCACTTAATCATTCTTCAAAAGAGACTCCAGAAGATGTTTAACGGCATGACCTATGCTGGGCTGATAATGCAAATACAGTTAGACTTTGGGGAACTCCTGGACCCACATGCCAGACAGTTCTTCATAGCTTGTCTCTGGCAGCACTGTCATAGTGGCATAGCTCAGACCTTGAAGTCTCACTGGGTTCCAAGCCCAGCTCAACCCTACAGAGCTGTGCGCGTTTCCACAAGTCTCATCGCCTCTTTCAGTCTCAGTTTTTCCATCTGTAAAATGGGGGTGGTGATCCCATCTGTGGAAAAGGGTGGTTGTGTGGTTTATGTTTGGTCACCCATGTCACGTGTTTAGTTCATTGCCTAAGTATTCTAAATATTCCAAACTGCTCGGCTATTTTGCTCTTTAACTTTTAAAGATCTTGCCAGTGTTTGAATAGAAGAAAGTATGTTTGTTTATTTTGATAGTTTTTAGCTGTTCACAGAGCTGCTCTTCAGCTTGTTATCTTGTTTGGCCTTTAAGATGATCCTGTGAGGAAAGGGGTTTCATCTCCGCTTTATAGAAAAGTAAAGCCTTGATCCAGGAATTAAGGGCAGAATCAGGCTAGGAATCAAGGCCTTTGCATTTCACAGCTAGAGTGTTTTGCATTTCAAAATACTTTGCATTTTACAGCTTAGATACTTGGTATTTGTAAACAAACACAAAACCCCCCAAGTTCCATCTTAATATATCTTTGAACAGCTACTGATCACCCCTGTGCAGGAAGTGACTCTTGCCACCTTTAGATTCTCGGCTTCCCTCTCCTGGAGTAAACGAGACTGTCCCACCCATCACTGCTTCTTGGTACCAAAACAAAACTCAGTTTGGCTTTTCACATAGTGGCTGGTTGAGACATCTGCATGTTTTATTCAGTATAAATAGGAAATAGCATGACATGAATGCCAGCTCCTCCAACGCACACCATCCAGCGTCTACCAAGCGAAGAAATGGTATTTTGGAGGAGGGGACGTGACATCCACATTCCCTTGCTGCTACACATTTCAGTTCCTTTGGGTTTGAGTCAAGAAACACTGAGTGACAACCTAACATATATGCCCAGTCTTATCATCTGTGTTCAGATGGCTCCCGTGGTTAATCTAGTTTTTGTGCCATCAGGAAGGGCACCTTAAGTTACACGTGTGTAGAGCTTTGGGGCTTCAAGTTGACCATCGGTGATTTTCACTTGTCTCCTGGGAAGTTTTTCTGGAAGAGAACAGATTTCTTTGACTTTATGTTCTTTGGCAGGAAAACACTCTCCGTCTTGATTGATTTCCATTTTCTAACTCTAGATTTGTATGAGAGATAATTTTTTTTAATTACAGTACAATATTCATAAGATTCATGATTATAACCATTTTTAAGGGTACAGTTCAGTAGTATTAAATATATTCTCATTGTTGGAGGCTGGGCTGGGGGGCCCAGCTAATCATGGCCCTTGCACTCTTCAAGGAAAAAAATACATATATATATATGTATAAATTCACATTATTGTGCAGTCCATCTCCAGACCTGCTCGTCTTACAGAACTGAAACTCTAGGCCCATTAAAGGACTCCCCGTTCTCCCTTCCCCCCAGCTCCTGGTAGCCACCGTTCTGCTCTCTGTCTCTTTGAATTTGTAAAATGTTTTTCTTTTAAATATTCACAGATTTTCATGTCAACCTCATTCTCAGCGTAAATCGTTCTTCTGGATTGTATTTCTTCTCAAAGAATTGAAGTCTCAAAGTAGACACGATCCGAATCCTCAGCTAGCTGGCTAAGGTTTAGACAAATCTCTCAACACATTTTCATTATTATTAGAAATTCTTCAGACCTGAAAAAAAAAAAAAGTGGGGGGCAGTGTAACAGTTGATCCCTATCAAGCATGCAGATGGACAGAGTAATTTGTCCTTTGTTACAAGTCAGGCCACAGACAAAAATTGAATGGCAGAGGAATTCTGGCTGAGAGGAGGCTGTATTTCCCAGAACACAGGCAGGTTTCTTGAGTTTTGGGTAGACTGCTGAGATGAGGCGGGTCTGACACAAATTCCATGGGTTAGTCATGATGTTGGAAGAGCAAGTTTCAAGGCTGAACTTCCACCAGTTACTGTGGATTCTGTTGAACCATCCGAAAGCTTGGGACTTGGCAAGTTGCTTCCAAAGTTCTCGTCCACGTGGCTTATGACCAACCCTTAGCGTTGCCGGGTTTAGCAAATCAAATACACAACGAGTAACTCTTAGTATAAGTGTGTTCCAAATATTTAACCTGGCAACTCTAAACCTAGCTCACCTAGCGAGGAGTCCTCCCAGTGGTAATAATTCACCCCCCAAGCCTGATCTGAGAGTGGTAGGAATCAAGTGTTTGGTATAATCGTTGGTTTCCTGGGCTGCGATCAGAAAGGAAAGAACACATTTGTTGAACATAGGCAGGTACCTTCATAGCAGCACCGCTTCACAGCATCTTCCCACAAACCTTATGGAACAGGCCACTCTCCCTGTCTTTATAATGAGGAAACTGAGGCTCACAAAGGTTAGTTTATCTAAGATTGCAAATGTCCTACAAGCATGGGGTCCTGGGACTAAATCTAAGTCCTAACCTTATTACTGCACCTCACAGGTCTAGGGCCAGCCTGTGGGCTGGTCTGCTGATTTTGTATCTAAGTTAGTGGCAGCTTTGCAGCAGCCTGTGTCCCAGTCCCGGCTGCCTGTGTACCAGCCCGGGTGGGACAGCAGGCAGCTAGGTGACCTCTCTAAACCTCCGTTTGCTTATCTGTGAATTAGAAATAGTGCCTACATCTAGATTCTCTATGAAGATGAAATGAGCTCCTTTTATTTGCGTTTTGTATGAGGGAAGTGCTGAGCACTTGTCTGCCACATGGCTCGTGCCCAGGACGGTCTCCTTCAAAGCTTCCTTTTTTGTTGTTGTTTTTTTGTTTTTTAATTGTCTTCTGAAGGAGCTGAAAGGTCTGAGGGAGCTGGGAACCAGAGACAGCCTAGAAACGCATACCTGAAGCCCAGTGAAGGAGGGTCATTTTGTCAGGAGGAAGGGCAGGTGTATTCCGCCCCTGGAAGCAGTGGCAGCGGGGCGGGGTGGGGGGGCATCCCTAGCTTCAGGGAGAGGGAGGCTAGGAGAATGGCTTATATAATCCTTCCAGTTCTCACTTTCCACGCTTTAAATGGCTACAACCTGATTGGGCTTGAGGTGTGATCAAGAAATGCTTAAATGGGGTGGGGAGGAAATTCCAAGAATGGAAAGAGCCTGTGACTTGGGAGGGGAGGGGCTGAGGTCTGGCCCAGCCAGCCTGGCTCTTCCGGCCCTTCCCCGCCCTCTCTTCCCACTTCCCTTCTCCGCTTCCTCCTCTTCCCCTTCTGCTGCTGGGCTCAGACCTGGAGACCTGGGAACCAGCTAGCTGGTCTCTGGCCTTCTAGAGCCAGTGCCACCTCACTTCAGGGCCCTTGGTAAGTCTTTCCTGTCGGTGGGCCTTGTTTCCTCCATCTGTGGACTCAGGGTGGGACCAGAGGAACTCAGCTCCCTTAATGGGCTGGTAGGGGTTCGGTCTGGAGGGGTGGAAAGTGAGGAGGGCATTTCATTTTAGTTGTTATGTTGTTGTTGTTGTAGTTTTTTGTTTGTTTTTAATGGGGGTTCTGGGGATTGAACCCAAGACCTTGTGCATGCTAAGCATGCACTCTAGCACCGAGCTATATACCATACCACCCCCCTCCCGCCATTTTATCTGTTATGAAGTCCCCTCAATCTGTGAGCAGTTTTACTAAATTGTTTGCAACAATCAGTAGGGGTGTTAGAATTGGGTGGATTGGAGCTCTAGCCTCCTGCCTTGGCGTATGACTATGAGCAAAAGTGACAACTTGTTTCTAACTTTCCCCGGCTCTTCCCAAGCCCTCTATCCTGCAGCAGAGATAGCTCGTCAGGGGGTTGAGATTTTACTATGACTGTTTTAGGATTTTAAAAGGAACCCCTTGTGTGGTTTAAGGAGCCTTTGTTGGGTGTTGGGCTTCTCAGCTGGGTTTGGGTGCCATGTTTTAAAATTCTGCTGAAAATGACTGGGGTCTGATATTGTAGCTCTTAAAAAAATTCTTTTTAAACTAAGTTTGGTGTCTTTGCTATTAGGGGATATCTATAGACCATTGTTGGGTGTGGTTTAAGAAACACTGAGTATAACACATTTAGTCTTGTTATCTGTGTTCAGATCTTCTACATGGTTTAGTCCAGCTTTTGGCTAATCCAGATAATCTAGTTTTAAGAAGCAGCCTATCCTCACCCAGGAAACTAACTTTAGTAGAATCAATGAGTGGCCACCATAATTATAAATTCTGAAGTCTCAGGCTGAGCTGACAAAAGCCTCCCTCCTCCGCACCTCCTCCTCCCCCATTTTCTGTCCCCTCCTTTCGGAATCCTGGAGAAGTCAGGTAGAGTGGTGAAAGCACAGGCTCCAAGTCACACCTGCTACTTTCTTGCTGTGTGAGTTGAAATTAGATCTCTCTTGAATCTCAGTTTTCACATCTGTGAAATGGGGATGCTGGTGATACTAACATAACACACCTGTAGAGAGACGTTTTAGCCCAGTCTCTCAGACCTGGTAATGCCCAGTGAGTATGAGCTGTCGTTCAACGCATTTCTTTTTAGGGACTGAATGAAGATGTTCACTCTGTATAACTCCTGGAGTCTCCTACAGCTAACCTTCTAGGTTATTCTCCTTGACCTTCTTTCCTTTTTAAAGTTGTAGATTGCTGTCTCTTGCTTGAAAACCTCCCTGTTTTGTGATGTGTTTATTTTCTTATTCTGTTGCTGTGGTTCTCAAGTCATTCATTAAACAGATTACTGGGTCCGTCCTTCAATTCCTCTAATTCTGTAGGTGTCTGTGGTGGAGCCAGAGAAATTGCATTTCTAACAAGTTCTCAGATAATGTTGATGCTGGGGATTGTAATAACTACTGGGGTTTCCCATGCTTAATATCCCTTTACTAGGAATTAGTGGAGAGAAAGTTACTGTTAGAACTCCCTAGTTAATTATGTCAAGAAGGTGATAAACTAGATTCATCACTGAAGGCCAAGTTCTCACATCCCTGAAAGAAACATGACTTCTTTTTTTAATTCAAAAAGGGTGATTTGAAGGCAATCTGGCCAGCAGAAAAAACACTTTAAGTAAACTGATAATATACCTTAAACTGCTAACCACCGAGTTGTTGATCAACGCTGGTAGATTAGTCAAGGAAATTAGTGTTTATGCTTAGTAACTAGGCTCCTTCTAATATTGGCGTGTGTAAGCAAGCCGTCACCATTAAAACACTGCATCCAACTCGAGTGCTTTGGCACCAGTTACACCATTTAGCAGACATTAAATAAACTTTTTTCTGGCTGTTATGAGCATTGCCACATCCCATCCCTTCAGTATAGTGCAGACCTTTGACGGCTCCCACAGCTCTCCAGCAAGCATAGATAAGCACGTGGCTTATCACCAGCCTCTGTATGGGCGACTCCAGAAGACTGGCAAACGTTTCTAATTTACATCAATTCCTAATGACAGTAAATCTTTAGTTTGCACGGAGCATGGATATTAAGTTGAGCTCCCTGCTGTGACAACTTGCCCGAGTTGTTGGAGGCCCCCTGTCACATTTCTGTGTTTAATTTCTGATGATCTTTAGGTCACATTATAGACTATCTTGAGTGTTCAGACTGACGTTCACTATAGCTTTTTTACATTTGCAGATGCACTTTTTCTTTTTTCTGTTTCTTAGTTTTTTCATTATTATTTTGCATATGCATTTTTTAAATTGAAGTCATCAGTTACAATGTGTCAATTTTTACTGTACAGCACAATGTCCCAGTCATGCATATACATACATACATTCTTTTTCATATTCTTTTTCATTAAAGATCATTACAAGATATTGAATATAGTCCCCTGTGCTATACATAAGAAATTTGTTGTGTTTTTTTTAATCTATATTTATATATAGTGGCTAACATTTGCAAATCTCAAACTCTTAAATTCATCCCTTCCCACCCACTTTCCCTTGGTAGTCATAAGATTGTTTACTATGTCTGTGAGTCTGTTTTGGTTTTGTGGATCAGTTCATTAGTGTCCTCTTTTTTTCTTTTTGTTAGACTCCACATGCATATGCATTTTTATGGAGCATTCATTCTGGGATATGTTTGTGTGGATGCAAAAAGACTCTAGTCCCAAGTTACTGTTTAAAGAGCTTATTTTATGTCTTGATGACGTTTCTACAGACGTTTAGAAGTGTCAAAGTTTGTTTAGAAGTTTCTAACCCTTGGGTCGTTATGTTTAACATGTGCTTTTTAGGCACCTTAGCTTTAAGTTTCAGGTAAGGAAGAGTTTTAGCATCAAAAATAAAAGGGAAGTTTAGGGCCTGGGCTTTTTTTGTTTTTTTTTTTTTTAACTGTCCTAGAAACCTAGGGATGCTCCCGCACCAAGCACTGGCAGCTCCCATCTTCAAGGGAACTCAGTGATCCATTTGCTCCAGGAAGTGCCAGCACCAGGGTTTGCTCATTGCCCGCACTCCCTTGCCCTGCGGCCTCAGAATGGCAGGTGGCTGATTGTCCCTGTGGGCAAGTTCCCAGTTAGGCACAAACAGGTGCACACATCTGCTGGGGGTGGCTGTTTCCACACAACTGCTTCAGTGCACACAAAGGGTGGCCTCAGTTTTGCCAGCCCTGTGGCTCGCTCAAAAATGAGTGAGGTTGGCACATTCCTGCAGGGCTTTTGAGGTCAGTAAAGAAAAACAAGAGCCCATGAAAGGGGGCTTGAGGATGCCAAGAGGAATCATCGTGCGGAAAAGAGCTGCAGTGGCTAACTGGTGGGTCGTGGGACGCTTCTAGAAAGCTGTCAGAAGAGGAGGGTTTCAGTGTGCATAATCAGATAAAACGCAGTGTGCTTCATTGTGGCATTTGAAATTCTGCTGAAATATGAAGAAAAGCAATTTCTGGCTTGTTACTGAGAAGAAGCAAGTCTTGTAGATTTATGAGCATTGTCTCTGGCTAGGACCTAGGGAGAGCAGTCCCTCTTGGCGATTCTGGTCAAGTGCATCTTTAAAAAAACACTTCCCTTGCATCAGGGTCAAGAACGGCCAGCCAGCGGGGTGAGTGTGTTTATTGCTGGGGAGAGGCAGAGACATCTCCATCCAGGCTGGCTCGCCTCCCGGCTGCTTTGGGGCCCTCCCTCTAGAGTCTGAGGTTGATCCTCATTCACATAAACCAAGCCTCCTGCCCTGCCTGCCTGTCAGCCCCGGGAGGGGCCTGCTGGGCTGAAGCCAGACCTGGCTGCCCCCGCCAGCTCAGGGGATCCACGTGGCCTCGGCTCCCAGGCAAATTCCCCGGCTGGGGTTCTTCGGAGGGTGAACAAATAAGCAGTCGGCTACTGTCAGTCCACTCAGACGTGAAATCCTTCTTGGCTCTAAACTCTGAAAATGATCGGGAGTAGCTTGAGAATAACGCAGCCGTGTTTCTAACACTCTGCCTCTGAGCAGGAGTGGGCTTCCCAGCAGCCCCTTTCCAGCCACGAACCGTATCTGGTGGAGTTGTTGATGTGCATTATATTACCTGGAAGAATGCGTAAAACGTGTCTGGTTTAAAGAACAAATTAGAAATTACGTAGCCACATAACCACACCCTGTGAAGAATGTGGCTAGGACCTCACCTCCACCCCCATTGTGTATGGGGCCTCCTCCCGCTCACAATCAAGTTATTTCTCCAGAGATAAACTCTGCATGTATGAATAGATTTTCTTATTTCATTTTATATTTTATCATATATATGATAATGATTCTATACATATAATTCTCTGTAGTTTTATTTTACCTGCTTCGGAACGTGATACACATGAAATTGTGATGTATATGTTATTTGGAGGTCTTGCTTCTTTGCTTAATATTTCTGAGATTAATCATGTGTGAAGTTGCACTGTATTTTCTTTGCTGTATGGTATTCCACTGTGTGACTGCGTTATAATTGTATCATTTCTACTGCGATGGAGTGTTTGGGTTGTTTTCTTTATTTGCTGTATTGTGAACAATGCTGCTGTAAACCTTATTCTTTTGTGGAAGTTTCTCTAGAGATAGACCTAGGAAAGGATCTCTGGGTCTTGGGGTATGCAGATTTCCAAAATGATCAGACCAGTCAACATTCCCAGTAGCAGTGGATGGGAGTTCCTATCACCCGGCATCTTGATATAAAGTTTGGGCAGTTGGGTGCAAAGTGGTGATGCATTGAAGGTGTAACCTGAGTCCTTGTGAAGCTGAACTCTTCGCTTCTGCCTGTTGGCCATTTGGGTTTCTACTTCTGTGCTGCTTGTGCAGAGATTTAACCCATCTTGCTGCCAGGCCATCTGTCTCAGCCACCCTTGTATCTTTCTGATCCTCTTTTAGTGTCATCGCCAAGTCCACAGCTCAGTCACCTCCTTATCTATCAGTGGTGGCTTGTTAGAAGTTTTCTGTATGAAATAGATTCTTAAAGAAAAGTGTTGTGTATTCGTGAGGAAAGGATGTTTTGCAGTAGTACAAATGACCAGATTTGGAGGATTAACAGGAACCTTTTCTAACACGAAGAAGGCTGTGTTTTTTCTTGAGAATATAATCTTTTGGGATGGTCTAGATTCCACCTTTGTGAAAAGTGCTTCTCTGTCTCATTTATCCATGCCTACTGACAGTTTGCACTGTAGATAAATTACCTGAAACTAGAAACCAAGTTGAACTAGAAAGGTCCTCCCTCTACATTCTTTGCTTATAATTTATGTCAGGATTTGCAAAGCGATGGTGATGGCCTGCTGGTATGTTTTATACAGCCTGCACAATGTTTCACTTTTTATTTTGGGCTGTATTTTTTTGTTTTTTGGTTGAGGCAATATTTTAAAATTCAGACATTCTGTGTAAAACTCTGGGATTTTGCCTTATTTTGGAAAAAATATGCAGTCATTAGGCAATAGTGGCTCGACATTTCCACGTGGCAGAAATTACCTTGATTTGAGTTGCAGTTCCCTGTCAGCAGTGGGGTCTGATTGTTTCCTCAGTATCCAGTCTCCCTTTCCTCCATGGGTAGAAGTTTTAGGTAGGCATGTGGCTGCCCCGGTAAAGACTACGTACCCAGTGTCCCTTGCAATTAGGGAGCATCATGTGATTATCGTGGCCAGTGGGATTAGGGAAGTGGGCAGCTTTCAGGTTCTGCCCCTAACAAGGTGGATATGTCCTCCTTTATCCTTTTTCCCCTACCTGTTAGCTGAGGAGTAGATATGGTGATGGGCTATCTTGGACCACGTGAAGGACAGCAACACCCCAGGAAGGACTGAAGCAGCAAGAGAAGAGTTTGGGCCCCTGAACACTTCATGCTATTCTAGCTCTGACTTCTATGTAAAGAGAAATTAACTCAAATGTTAATGTCTGTCACACACAGTCAAATCTACGTCCTAAGTCATACTTCAAATGCACAGTGTTCTCTTCTCTTCCTCATGGTCCCCACCCGTCCCCGTTGTGTCCCTCTGTCTGCTGCTGAGTTTGACTTGTCTTTCTCAGCTCGCTTAGACAGATGGATTTCTAATGCACCTCCCAACTTGGCTCCTGTTAGATACTTGCACCTGAGATATATTTTTATTTCAATATGTAATAGTCTAAGTGACACAAGAGAAAAATCCTTTAAGTGTGAAAGATACCATTAGAAGTTTTAGGGTTGAAGTATCAGGAGTTTGATAATAATCCAAATCAGAGCTTCTCAACCTCAACACTATTGACATTTGAGGCAAGATAATTCTTTGTTGCTGGGGGCCTGTCCTGTGCCTTGTAGGATGTATAGAAGCATCCTGGTCTCTGCTCAGTAGATGCCAGTCACACCTCCTTCCCCAATTGTGACTGTCAAAAATGTCTTAAGACATTGCCAAGTGTCCCCTGAGAGGCAAAACTGCCCCAGTGAAGAACCACTAATAAAGTATATTTCTCTCTTTCTTTTTAATCTTTCTTTTTTCTAATTAATAGACTATTTTTTAGAACAAATTTAGTTTCACAGACAAATTGAGGAGAAACTACAGGGAGTTATTTTATATCCCCCCCGCAACCCTCCATAGTCTCACTTATTTTTGGCATCTTATGTTAGTGTGGCTCATTTGTTTCAAATGATAAATCAACATTGATACATTATTATTAACTAAAGTCCATAGTCAAATTGTGGTTCACTCTGTGTTGTATTATTCAGAGTAGTTTCACAGCTCCCCAATCCCCTGTACTCCACCTTTTAACATATATTCCTTTTAAAGTAACCTAAACTCTCCCAAAAATGATCCCCGAGCCACTTGCCTATTAATGCGCATTTTAGTTGCTTGCCAGTGATTGATTAGTACCCAAAAAAGTCTTAATGAATGAATATTCATTGCTATTTAAGATGCTGCCTCGTGATTAACCTTTGATAATTTATTGATTTTCCAGATGCATCACATCTTAGAACTGGGGTAGGCTCTAATTGTGCAGAGTTAAAATTACATTTGAGAACTCCTTGGGAAGGTGACCCATCAAAGACCAAAGTTACCCTTTCAATAAATCCAACAAAGGTAGTCTTTTTCTCCAGTTGAGACACATAGCTGTTTCTTTAGTCAGGTGCTAAATATACGGGCTGGTTGTGTTTAGCAGGCACGTAGTCAATGCATAAATCCTAGAAAAATCTCAGGATTGTGAGATGCTGGTGCTTCAAGGACACAGGTACTAAAAGCATCTTAAAGGGCAGCGACTTCAAACCTGCCATTTTACACTTACTCTCAGCCATGAGCCTGTTGAGTAGGATGATGGATAAAATTTCTCCCTTCTTTCTCCTCACTGCTCTGTCTTTTCCCTGACTCCATTTGCATAAGTGAAAATCACTTGTTTGTGCTTGCTAGGCACGCAGTGTACACTGAATGCATATTTGCTAAATGAGTAAGTGAATCCGTGGTAAATAGCGGCTTCTCCTCTTCTACTCAACTGAGGTCTTGATCGCCTCAAAATTTAGCTATAATCCAAAGAAGTAAGTGATCGCGAGGCTGAGTTCTTGGAACACAGAACACAATTCACACAGACCCAGAAGATAATAACACACGTGTGGTTGGCGGTGATGATTAATAACAAAAAGTGTTCATTTTAGAACATACACACGTATTTGACCTTCATAAAAAAAAAAGTCACAAGCCAACTTCTTTGGAAAGGAAATGGGATTTGAAGGACAGGGCATAAAAGAAATTATTAAGAAAAACAAATACCATCACTGGGAGTTGACAGGTGACCTTTAATGTGATTAAATTGGATTGTGGTATATTTTAGTTTTCCGGAAGCCCAAACCAGTTTCCCAAGGTTGTCAGTGTGGTTAAGCCATACTGCTCAGATTTCAAATGAATAGAGAGATTTATCCTTATGTAAGAGCAGGAGCCAAGTGACTTTTCACTTCCTGGAGTAATTTCAAAGCCGGATCTTTCACTCTGAGGAAGGGCCACAAGCCTGGTTTTGAAATTCAGCATTGACAGGTGCAAATCGTAGTGTCCCCAAGCTAGGGGACACTCAACTCTAACTCTGTGTTCTTGCTTGAAAGGCAGTAAGTTTATGTTCGGTTTGCTCAGTTGCTTCACTTGGTTGCCCTGTGGAGAAACTTGGCGATAAAACCAGAAAACAAACCTTCTGTAGACACTGAAGGAGCACCACTTACAGCAAACCTGATCAAGTGACAGGAGAGAGCAGTTTGTAACACAGCACAGTATGGTGTGGGCCAGACAAGACCTGGCTGCTTGGCCGCGCTCGGTTCTCCAGTCTGATCTGTAACATTCCGTCTAGGAGAATTGAGTGAACGCTTTGGGAGGAGACTGACCTTGAGCTCAGTGTTTGGTCTTCCACTTGGGGGTTCATCTCCTTCAGTATCAGGATCCACACTGGGGCAGACCCCAGGGAAGCTAATGTACAAAATGCTTGAGTGACGGATTTGAAAACCGATCGGTTTGGAGTTTTCATTTGTAGCTAAGGGTGAGGGTGAAGGGGAGCTCTGCCTCGCCAGAGATGAGAATGTTCACGCTGGCTCCCCAGGACGCTGCTCTGGGATGCTGTCAGGGAATCAGGTAGCAGAATACAGTAGTTGCGATCTTGGCCTTTGAAGCCTCCTGGCTCCTGCACACGGGAGCTGTGAGACACTCAGCAAGAGGATTAACCTCTCTAAAGCGCACAGTCCTTCCTATAAAGCGGTGTGGGTAGTAATAGTACCTGCCACATGGGAGGAGTTGCGATGAGATAGATAATGCCCTAAACGTGCACTTCATGGTGCCTGGCTCTTGATAACCTCAACAAAAAGTAGCTAGTGGCCAAGATAGGAAGAGGTGGGAAGTGGGTGAAAACCTACCAGTGTACTGTGTGATGAACACCAGTGGGATCAAGATGTTCAGTAGCTCTTTAATGCACTTACCCTAGGCTTTAATAGACCCTCCAGAGTCACGTCTGTTTCCTGCGACTGCTCCTTAAGCACGTAGGGCTGTTAGAGATTATTCTGTCTCATACAGTGCAGGGCCAACTACGACTGGGTCGGACCACTTGTTTCCCTTTCTGTTGAGTTCCTTAAAGACACACCCTTCCCCTTTGACAGCCGGAATTTTGCCTTTTGTTTTGTTTTAATTTTATTATTATTGTTTTTAATTGAGATCTAGTTGATTTACAATATTATCTAAGTTTCAAGTGTACAACAGTGATTCACAAGTTTTAAAGATTATGCTCCATTTATAGTTATTATAAAATATTGCCTGTGTTCCCAGATTGTTGCCATTTTAAAATTAGCTGACATTTCGCAAGGTACATTTTAGTTCTCGTGGTGCAACTTGAGGGATACTTTGAAGTTCATTAGAAATGTGTTTTCAAGTCATCTGCTATCCAAGTGCTTTCCGCAGATAGCCGACGTGGTCCATATTATTTCAGAGAATGGTAAGGAAGTAAGAGACAAGAAATAGAAAGGTCAACATAAACCTTTTTATTGCAATGATACCTATGAAGAAAAATTGGTAGTACCATGTGAATGGTTCTACGATAACCAGTGTTCCAACATGGTGACCATTACATAGCCACTAAAGATAATTATGAGGGTACTATAGAAGCATGGAGAAAGTATGAAATGAAATTTGAAGAATGCTGTGTAAAAATAAGAGTATGGAACATGCAGAATTATAGTAATACTTATGTAATAAAATACATACATACAGGAAATAAAAAGTGAACACAGCTGTGAGTTTATAAGGAAAGTGGGATTGATGGCAATTTAATAGTTATTTTAATTTTTTTTTTGTCTTTCTAAAAACTTCAAAATATCCATCAGATGAGTTGGTCATCCCAATTGAGGGCTGTCTTTAGTTCAAGTCCATAGCCGTATGTATGTTGACAACAGCATTTTTTCCAGAGCTCAAGTTGCTATTACTAGTTTTCAGATTTCATCTGGTGACCAGCTAAGATAATCTTTTAAGTAATAGCAACTGACATAGTGTATTACTTTTCTTTTCAGTGATGAAAATGCCAGGAAAGATTTAAAGACGCTACCAGCCTTTCCAACCAAAACTCTGCAGGAGCATCCATCCCTTGCCTACTGGTAAGCCAAGCCAAGACAGCCAGTGACCCCGTTACCAGAGACTTCACTGAGAGCTGCCTGCTCCTCAGGAAGTTAAAAGGAATATAAGTGAGGAAAATATCAAATTGCCCATCACATGTGCCAGACTAACCCTAAGTAGACCTTGGTCTTCGCAGTGAAAGGGTCTTATAAAGCTTTCTGGAGATCATTGTCCCAAGACTGTAATCATTTGTGAAGAGTGGCCACGTGCCTCCTCATTCAAGGGCATAAAAGGTTTGTAAAGTGTACTTTTTAGTGAGTAATAGTCACTATATGTGCATGACTGCACATATAATGTGTCATGTAGCCTTAATCTAGCAGAATATAGTACAAGTGGTATAAAAAGGCAGATTTCCTTGGACAGAAGTGTTTGTAATGAACAGAATGAACCTGAATGATCAGGGATTTCCTCTATAGCCAGAAATCATTGTATATTTTGAGTCATTTTACTTGTCTATATTTTAATGACTCCATTGCATTGCCCATGCAACATTTTTCTTAGAAAAGTACTTTTTCCCCCCTTGAATTAGTTACATTGCCTTAAATTTATTTTCCTCTGTTTAAGGCTGTGGATCCTGAAGATGGTTTTCCTTTCCACTAAAGGACTGGTTACAAAATAAATATTCAACATGAATAGCTTTAATATGAAAGCTGGAGTATTTCCCAAACAAATAGTGAAAGTGTGTACTAAGGCTACATCACATCCTGAGGCTGGAAACTTCTAAATGAATCATTGTTTAAGGGTAGTTTCTTAAGGATAAAAAACAAAGACCGATTACCATTGATTATTGGTTGTCTAGAGATAAAAACATTTATTCTTCTCAGTTATACTTGAGATATGACTGAGGAGCTACCAGTCTGAAAGAAGGGTAAATAGCTGAATGATGTCAAAGGTGACCAGACTTCTGCCTGTTTCTCTCCTTTCTAGTCAAAAAGTTTTATCCTAAGACAGTAATGGAGGCTTTTCTCCTAAAAGAGTATATTCACAAGTAGTGACAGCATTTTTCATTGAAGCAGTTTTAATTCTTTCTGTATCTTTCTGAACAATTTAAAGGAAATGTCTAGAAAACCTGATACTTGCTGATCACTCTGAAAACCCTTTTTAAGTTCCCCAAGAAGGCTCTCTAACTAGTACTGAATAACATTATTTCGTATTTATTGTATACCATTCAGTTATGGGAAAGAATATTAGTTTTTCATTTAATGAATTGATATTATGCTTTTCTAATAAGTGACGTCAAGTGCCTGAGGGTCAAGAATTCATGTCATACAAAAACAAAAGTCAACCAGCTTCTGTCTCCGAAACAAGTTGGTCAAGGCCTTCTCTCTCAAGTTTTTCAGGTTGCCACCTGAGACTCCTGAAACTGAATCTGTGCCTCATACAGTCATTCATTGCTCTGCTTTTCATTTTCTTGTCTTACAGTGAGGACAGGGTAATTGAGCATTATTTGAAAATCAAAGGTCTGACTCGGGGTCAAGCTGTGGTTCAGTAAGTATCTTTCTTTTTGCTTAGATGAAATTTTAAATTTTTTTAAATTAAAAAAGTTGGGGGGGGAGCAATTAGGTTTATTTTTATTTATTTATTTAATGGAGGTACTGGGGATCAAACCCAGGACCTTGTGCATGCTAAGCACACGTTCTACCACTGAGCTATATCCTCCCCTCAGATGTAATTTTTTAAATTGAAATATAGTTGATGTGTAAATTATAGGTGTACAATATAGTGATGCACAATTTTTAGAGGCTATACTCCATTTGTAGTTATTATAAAATGTTTGCTATATTCCCTATGTTGTTCAATATTAGATATAATTTTAATGCCTCTGTTTGACGAAGTGATCTGAAATGATTTCTGTTGTGTAGTTTGTATACATAAAGTCCTTACCTGGTTAGAATTATCTTACCATGAATTATAAAATGTCTTGGGTCATTCCATACTTAGGTGTCATCAGTTCAGATGCCAGTCAGCATCAGGCAGGTAAAAGAAATGAGAAATACAGGCTGAGTGTAGGGCAGTAGGGAATGGTGGAGACTGTGGTGAAGTAGAGAGCTTTTGCCCTGAGCCAAGTCAAGGGTATTCAGCTTCAGAATTCAGGCACAGTGTTGCCAGATCATCTGATGTTTTTCCAGAAAAGCTGGAAATTCCGATTTTTAAATCCTAATTTTAAACATTGCAAAGTAATTTTAAGAAAATTTTTGCACAACATGAGCCACACAAAACCTGGAGGCAATGTTTGGTTGCTTGGTTTGTGAGTCTCCTTTGCATAGAGCACATAGTGTTGTATTAGATAATCTGTTTCTTCATGCTACCAACAGCAGACCATAATGATATATTTTTACATTTTAGACCTATAGAGTTCTCATCCATTTATTAAAAGCAGTTCACAGGCTACACTGAAGTTTTTGAATTGCAAAAATTAAATTTAAGACTCATAGACATAGAATACAAACTTGTGGTTGCCACGGGGGCGGAGGGTGGGAAGGGATAGATGGGATTTCAAAATTGTAGAATAGATAAACAAGATTATACTGTATAGCACAGGGAAATATACACAAGATCTTGTGGTAGCTCACAGAGAAAAAAATGTGACAATGAATATATATATATATGTTCATGTATAACTGAAAAATTGTGCTCTACACTGGAATTTGACACAACATTGTAAAATGATTACAAATCAATAAAAATGTTTATAAATAAATAAAATAAGAATAAAAACTAAATTTACAATTTTGTAATTTTTAAATTATAAAAACAAATGTAGCATTATTGCTATAATAATTGTAGAATAACTTCTATGGCCACAGAAGTTTAAAAAAAAACCTGCTGAATATAGCTCAGAGCATGTGAGAACTTGAAATAAGAACTTGGCGATGACTATTCCTCTGGTCAGTGTGTAGATATCCCCCACATCCCTACTCTTGCATTAATCTCTTTTTTATCGTAGCGCATCTTCTGTGAGATTCGAGGTAGAAATCAGAAGTTAACAGTCCTGAAGTTGAATCCTTAACTTGTGCCTGTTTTCTAAACTGGAAAAAGGAAAGAAAGGAGTAACAGTTTCCCTGAAGGATTTTAGGTTAGCTTAATGAGGACTTTATGAATTGTTCTTGCTTAAAGGCAGTGCCCTCTTCTTTTGATCATTACCCTTATGGCTCCAAATAAGAGACTGTCTAATTTAGTAGTTAAAGCTCTAGACTGGACTCTGACTGACTTTATTAGAATCCTGGTGGTGCAGAGTAATTGCTGCCCGACTTTGGCACATTTACCTAATTTTTAATATTCATTTACATGTAGACCATTTACATTTAAAAAATTATCAAATTATCAATTACGAAGTCCAGAGCAATTGATCTTCAAAATGTCATTAAAAATTCCACATGTATCATAAAAGAACCTCAATATTTTGTGGGCAGAGAGGAAATCTTACACAATTTAGTCCACTCCATAAAGTCTTTTTTTTTTTTTTTTCATAAAGTCTTAGAGGTACATAATAAAAATTTATTGAATTAAAAATAACAAGAGTTAGCATCATCATTTTAATTTGGGGGGGATGTTTTTAAAAGTCAGGTTTACATACAATAAAATTCACCCTTTTAAAACATATATTTCTAAGATGTTTGTCTTGAGAGTTAAGGATATATTTCTAAGAGTTTACCATGATCAATATATGGGATAGCTTTATTTTTTACTTAGTATGAGCATGTCCCAAAAGTTGATTCTCATTGCTTATATCATTAGGTGCTTAATTTAAAAAATACTTGTAATTTGGGTTTATAATACAGTGCAATATATTTCTAAGCCATAGAAATTTTAATATGTGGAAAATAACATTTCCCATAGCTTTTCAAAACTGAATGTGTGTTAACAACCTCCTAACATTTGGATCAGATAAAATATATTACTCCTGTAGAGTGGTTTATTCTATTTCTACTTTAGTCAAAGACATGGTTATAATGAGGAAAATAGATATAAATTGTGTTTCTGTAGATCACTTTTCCCCAAAGGGCTCTCTGACTAATTAAATAAGAGGTTACAACATACATTCATTTTCCATAGGTATATGAAAATAGTAGAAGCCCTACCAACTTATGGAGTCCATTATTATGCAGTAAAGGTAAGCACTTTTTACATGACAAAGCTTTCATCATGACCATGTTATGAGAGTTAGTGAGCAACACTAACTTTTTTTAAAATCACATAAATCTATATGCTTGTATATATAAATTATCTCTAGAAATTTCAGCATTTAGAATAGAATTGATTTTCTTTTTTTAAAAAGCCTGGAAAAATATATATATTTCAGTAAATTATGAAGCACATTATTTTTGCAAAGTATTTGCTATGTTCAAATGTTTTTCTCAAGCCTTGGTTAGTACTAAGATACTCAGATCGTTCTTTTTTTTGGCACTTTTTTTTTTTTTTTTAGCTAGTCTTGCTGTTCTTTTTCTTTTCCAATTGTGTGTCTTTCTAATGCCACTAGATGTTTGTTTGATAGTGCCTTTGATGAGAACCATGCAGTTTCCAATACCAGTTCAAAAGCTTCATAAAATCACCGAGTTTTTCCAGGATTTGCAATACTGATTTTCAGTTGGTATGTTTTATATTTGTGTAGTATTTTCAGATTGCTATACACAAGGAGAGATTCAATAAGAAATATTTTGAGATGATGAAAGATAAAGCATATTGTTAAGAAGGGGGTGTTGTTTGAAAGAAGAATAATTTTATACTTGGTCAATCCTGAGTGACTTCAAGTCCCAACAATGTTTGCAATTTGAAATGGTGGGGAATTGGGTAATAAATACCTGTATAATGAGGACACCTTGTACTAAAAAATATGTACCAATTCCACTTTAATTATTCCTGGTTCTTAAAATTTGTTTGCATATGAGTATCTATTTAAGCTCAAGTTTTTCTTTTCCTATGTCAGTATATCCCTTTCTTTGGCAAGACCTAAAAGATAAGTTTATGGAAAAGAAAAATACTTCTTTCTTTCTTATATGTACCTCAAAGTCATTTTTCAAGCATCCTGTCTTTGAATCACATAATTCTCCAAAAGAGTTTTTTTGGGTTTTGTTTTTTTTTTTTTCAGTATTTCCATGTTCGTTAAGTATATTATAAACATTAGAATTTGAAACCACTTTTCTCATCTTGGTAGTTTGTTGGAAACTTCTCTGACCTTTATAGCTGGTTACTAATCTAGAGAACAAAGAGCTTTTTTTCTTTTTCTTCTCTCTCTCTCTTTTTTTTTTTTTGGATTGATAAACTGGCTTTTGTACTCTGGATTAATTCTTAGTTGAATTACCTACATTCTTCTTCTCTGCAACTGTTTAATCAAAATAGTAATACTTCTTTCTTTTTGATAGTATTAATAATATTGGTCTGTTTTGACTTACAGACCTTATTTGAAGAAACTCAACAAAGGCATTTTAATGACAAGTTAGGATTTTAAGTAGTGTTTTGTTTACCGAGACAAAATTGTTTTGACTTGCTGTTACTTGTTAAAGGATGAAATTGGTAGATATTACTTCATCTCTAGAAGACTTAACAATTAGGTCTTGGTTCTCATGCTTTTCCATCTTCCAGGATAAACAAGGACTTCCTTGGTGGCTTGGAATCAGCTATAAAGGAATTGGCCAGTATGATTTACAAGATAAGGTGAAACCTCGGAAAGTAAGTATGAGTCATTTTGGAATCTTAGAAGAACATTGAGCTATTCTAGAGCTGGATACGTGGCTTTCAGGGGCACCAAACAGTCTTGGGTAAAGAACTTCTGGTATTGAAATCATAGGTTGCAAGACATCTCAGGTTAAATGTAAAATACTTTTTTGTAACTCATTCATATACCATTTACACAGCAATTCCACATCTGATCATTTATTCTCAGGAAATAAAATTATGCACAAAGATTTACCTAGCGGGGTGTTGATCACAACATAGTTTTCAAGTGCATACAATAAGGTTTCTATTTTAAGTTAGTATGAACATGATGATGTCATTTGTTTAATAAATTTTAAGTATATGTAAAAATATATACATGCATCCACACACATAGGCATACATATACATATTTATATTGGATGGATAAACAAATGGGTGTATTGTAAAGACGTAAACCAAAATTTTGGGTGCTAGGTACCTCTCAGTGGTATGGTTATAAGTAATCTTCTTTCTACTACTGTTGCTATTTTTGCTTATCCTTGTTTTACAATTTTCCATGCTAAACATGCCTACTTTTCGTAAAGGAAAATAAGTTCTGTGCTGTTTATTAAAGGGGTGCACTCTATCGGGTTTGGATTTTCCAGACCTAGTAAGTTACATTCCTTGCAGTTTGCGGTCTGATTATGAGGTTGTTCCTCTTGACTGAGCACAAGCATACAGTACATTTTTGCCTATATAAGAATTGATAGGTCCATGTGGATAGCCATCTAGCTGCCCCAGCCTGCTCAGTATTATCATGACATAAAGGCTTACTCATGCTGGTAGGTTTTGTCGCCCTCGCTGGGCCGCGCTGCCATCCCTGGGAGTCACAGCAGTGAAACAATGGCCTCTAATAACAGACCATGGTCAGGCTGCCTGCGCTATCACACCCCGACATCACAGCCTGGAATAGCTCCTATCTCTTCCATCTGTCTCTTGCTTTAACGTGTACTGGAAAAACAGGCGTATTTTCAGAAAATCAGACCCTGGTAATAAGACCACATGCTCTTCATCTTTGAAGTGTCCTCGTAGACTCAATCAGTGCGCACAATCTTCCTTTGAGTTTAGGGAATGAGGAAGGCTACCCTCATCTCCCCATTTTATGGTTGTGAAACCAGCACAGACAACATGAAACGGTGTCACCCAGAGCAAACCACCGCCCCCTCTGAATGCCCGTCCAGCTCTCCTGGATCAGACTAGCTGGGCACTGAGCCTTCCTATTGGGAATTATCAGTAAAAATAATAAAGCGTTATGTTCAACAACAAAGATCCATCTGTGTGAGAGAGACAGTAAGTGAGCATGTCTGAATCATGCAGTTAGAACTTGGTCGCTATCTTTTTGGCCCAGTGACCCAGATCTATTGAAGTAAGGAATACTTAATTTCCAGGAGGAATATGAGTAATATTGGGTGTATTTTAAAATTTGTTTCTAAGACCGGATTTCTAATCATGCTAGATACGATGGCCATGGCATTTTTTTCAGATGGTTTTCAAAGTCATTTTTACTTACAGTTATATATTTTAATTTTTTTTTATCAAAAGTTTTAAACAGTCATTATAAAAGAAACAAAAAAAAAGCACACACTTCAGAAACATGTCACTTGGGGCAAGAAGTCCTTCAGCAACCCTCATCCCTCCCTTGTGATAATCACTGTCAAGGGGATGATACTGGTCCACTCAGACTTTGTCAGTGTACGTACCAAGCTTGCACAGAGGGGAAGAAATCTTACTCTGTACACGACTCCGTATTGTGTCGTATTTCTTCAAGTCACTTATAAAACAGATCTCTTTCCACTCTTTTTAAAGCTGCCTTGGACTCCGTGATGTAGAAATACATAATGTACTTAACCAGTTCTCTCTTTTTTTCAATGCAATTTTTAAAGGTTACTTTCCACTTACAGTTATCACAAAACATTGGCTGTATTCCCCGGGTTGTACCATACATCCTCGAGCCTGTCTCACACCCAGTGGTTTGCACCTCCCACTCCCTCACCTGTTTATTGCCCCTCCCCACACTGGTTTGTGCTCTGTATCTGTGAGTCTGCTTCTTTTATCTGATATTCGCTAGCTAGTGACATTTTTTTTTATTCCTTAGGTTAAGTGATATACGAGATTCGTCTTCCTCTGTCTGACTTACTTTGCTTAGCATAATGCCCTCCAGGTCATGTTGCAAATGACAAAAATCTCATCCTTCTTTACGGCTGAGTGGTATTCCATTGTGTGTGTGTATGTATGTATATATCTTCTTTATCCAGTCATCTGTTGATGGACACTTAGGTTGTTTCTATGTCTTTGCAATTGTAAATAGTGCTGCTATGAACTTTGGTAACCATTTCTCTCTTGATGGACATTTGGGTTGTTTCCATTGATGGGAGGGGAGGTTGAAGTATAATGAACTTGAGCCAGTGCAAACAGGTAGCCCCTAGTTTATCTGTTTTATGAGATCAAATTATTGCCTATCGTGTTTTCTTCAGGTAGACTTCATCTCTGTTAACATTTTTTGATAATTTATTTCTTCCCTGAATTTTACTTTAAGAAATAGCGTTTCTTAAAGTGGGTTTTTTCCCCCTGAGTCTTGCTTGTAAAATATAACTTACATCGACTCATGAGTAATTTCTTAGCTAATGCGGCTTGGTAAAATTGAGATTCCCACAGACTATAAATGCATCTGCTGAAAACAACCAGGCTTTCTTCCAAAATAATGGTGAATCAGAATCTGCACAGTAAATACTGCAGTTAATTTCCTCTCAGTTGCTCATGACTCACAGGCCTTTCTTTACATTCACAGTTTCATAGAAATCGGTAAATATTGTTTGACACTGATCCTAATCAGGTTTGCATGTTCATTTCAGAGTCTGGACAAGAGTCAGAGGCCACTTCCTTTTTCAGTTTGCAGTTTTCCTATTTCATTTTCAAGGCAGGCCGTCCAGTTCAAAAAGGGCCATGAGCAGGTCATCTGGTGTCATCACTGTCTTGCTTTCTCTTTCTTGTTTTTTTTTTTTTTAGCAGGTGTCCAGACACTCTGTACCATTGTTTGCCTCCTCCTTGCTTCTTCTGTTTAATCAGATGGTGGATTTTTCTTTCAGTGTCTTTATGTTTTCACGTCTGGACAACTTAAGGGTTTCCTTGGCAGGAGGATGTTCTAAAGTCCCCGTCCCGGCTCATCTGGCACAAATGAGGGAATGCGTCTTTTAAAGGGTGACAGACACTGCTGTCCCAGAGGAGGACCGTGCTGCGGCTGATTGCGTGGCCCTGTGCTCCAGCAGGATGCCAATGGCTGGGCAGGAAGGAAGGTCAGATTGGCAAACTGGAACAAAACAGAGGCTGGGATGGGAGGCTGTGTAGATGGTCAGCCTCTTGAACCACATACCTGCTGTGTTCTAATTACATGGCTTAAAAACCAGCCAGAAGGAAGACGGTTTGCCAATAAGATGCCACAAGGCTGTTTTGAAAAGGAGTTGGTCCAAGATCCACAGGCTGAGGCCTTCTGTCCTTTCCACGTAATGTCTATCAGTTACAGCCTCTGAATATCGGGGACTGTGTTTGTTCTACCTCCTAGAAAACCCAGCAGGTGCTCACCCTATATGTTGTCTGTAAGGCTTTAGACAGCCAGGGGTGTCAGTATGTTTGCAGTCCATGTGGTATAATGACACAGTGCAAGGGTTTCGGACGCAATCCAGTGTCTGTTTGCTGTGTGGCTTTTGGCACATTGCTTCATCTCCCTTTTAACTCCATTTCCTCATCTGCACTAATGCATGGTAGTGCGCTAATGGCAATGCAACTAGCTGCATTGGGGGTTGTAAGAATTAAACGAGATTATATTTAACATTGTGCCCGATACACAGTCATTACTCGATAACTGGTTATTCCTTTGTAGTGAGGGAGAGACACACACACAGAAAAAGAGAATGAGAAGTATTCTTGGATCACTATTTGGTTAGGGAAGGACCCAACATTGCTACAAACCTGGAGGCCTAATGTACCACTGAAGAGTACACACTCAAATGTTCTCTTTTCAGAGACTAAGCATTCTGCCCTTCCTCATTCGTTAATTATAATGCCCTAAGGCGTGATGCAAATTAAAAGAAAAATTTTAAATTCTGAGTTCAAATCCACAAAAATTCAGGGTATTAAAAATTCAGATCCTACGCAGTTTTTCTTCGTGCATGAAATGTGTCGCTGCAGATTCTTACGGAATGTGAAACGTACCAGAACTCAACTCAACTTCAAATCATAGGATGTTCAAACTTAAGAACGATGAGGTTTTACTTTAAAAAAAAAAAAAGCAAACTGATGTTCTTTCTAGGTTTTTACTGTTCATTCAGTATTTCAGGGAAAGATGTCTGTTCTCCACAAAGAAGTAGACAATAGGTCAGTGGCTGAGTAAAGTGTTAGATGTCATGACTGAGTGGTAACCCTTTAGCAAGTTACTTCAGCAGGAAAAATCAGAACCTGTCAGCGATGGGAGGAATAAAAATGGCCAGCGAGGCTAGGTGTTATAGGTAGACCACGGTAGGATAAAATGCCTTTCAAGATTAGTACCTTTCCACATTGTAACATGCCAAGAAAATTTTGTGATACACGTCATTACCCAGGGGCACTTCGGGGTGGGGAAAAAGGTTTTTAGCTGTCAGTTCACTGATTTTTTAAAATTATTGGAATCCTCAAATGCCTAGAGCCAGACAAATTAAGAAACCAGCACAAAATTCTTCCTGTTTGCTTGTCATCAAAGCGCAGGGTTCGTTTCATTTAACTCAGTGACTTGCTTATTTTTCTGAGCACGGCCATCCTGACCATCTCTAAACCCTCCCTGCTTTTGCCACCACTGCCCCCATCCCTGCGGACCTTGATTAGCATGCCGCTTCTAATGCTGCTTAACTTCTAGGTGAGGTTAACTGTAGGAGAAGGAAGAGAATGTGTGCACTTTCCACATCAATACACAATAAAGTATGGTGTGCAGGGGAAAAAAGGAATTACAGAATGTCACCCGGAGACCAGTCCATCCTGTTTGTAAAGTGTATAATTAAGCTCCGGCCACACCAATAATCAATTTCATCGTTAAAACCTTCCACAGAGTCAGTGGGAGGAGAACTCCAACCCCGTAGTGTGGATTTGAAATAAGAACCAGTCCTGCGCACCCGCTTACCGGTTGGCTGACCTGGAGCTATCAGTCAACCTTTCTGGGCCTTTATTTCCTCAACTGTCAAGTTCAAAGAATTCTGTCTGTCCTGTCTACCTCACAGATCATTATGTGGGCACAGTGGGTTAGTGCATTCTTTCACTGAGTGCATATTTTTCCCTGCACACCATACTCTAATTTATAGGAAGTTTACTGGACAGCATAGGCATTTGCCTTTTCCTCCTCTAGTTAATCACAATTAGAATTCTAAGCAGTTCTAAGTCAAGGAGCCCTCAGAGAATTTGCTGGGCACTGGTGAGTCTTCATTTCACAACTGGTAGGCAGATGGAAAGAAGCCAAAGCAAGTAGCCTTATTATTCATAAAGTCATCAAGTCTAATTACAAAGGAGGCTGGGAAGTGTAGTCTCCAGGCGGGTGGTCATGGACAAAGCCATAATTCAAGGTGTTTTGTTACTAAAATGAAGAGGGAAAAATAGATCCTGGGGGTGATAAATAGTTTCTATCACCCTGTGTGTGTTTGCTTTGAAGTCGTTTAGGGGGATGGGTAATGAGAAGCAAACAAGTAAGCAAAGAATAAAGACATAATTATAAGTTTTGAATAGTCTCTGATGGACACCAGTGAGGTGGAGGGACAGTAATGGGGTGGGTGGGGACATGTTAGTGTGTTCAGGGAAGGCTTCTCTGAGAAAGGTGACATTTAAGCTGAGACCTGAAGGGTGAGAAGAAGCCAGGCTTATGAAGCAAGGGTTGGCATGTTCTAGTCAGAGAACAGCATGTGCTGATGGCAGAGAGGTGGGCACGTTGTAAAAAGCGAGAAGTCACTGTGACCAGAGCTTAAAGAGTAAACACGTTCCCTGTAGAAACTGAAGATGGTGTTTGAAGAAGAGGAAGTGACTGGTGGACAGGCAGAACCATTAGATTTCATTATTTAATCTCTTACTTTGTGTTTCTAGGTATTTACCAAGTGGTGGAATTGTTCGCACGTATAGAAAAGTGAAAGATAGATCTTGAATAGGACTGACTAGTCCAAATGCAGAGAAAACTAGTTAGTTCATAAAGCTATATGAAGAATTTTTCCATGAAGGGGCATAAATAGTAAAATTATCTTCAGTGTATACTGGTAACTCGAGATGGGTTTGGTTTTAATTTATTCATCCTTCAGAAATAAGTTTCTAACAAAGGACAATGTACCCAATTTTATATTTTCAAAAAAAAATTTTTTTTATTGAGACTATTCTGTTTGCAAGGGCTATGAGCTAGTATTTTATATTCTTTATCTCATTTAAGGAAAAAAAAAAATCCAAGTCCTTGTCATCAAGGACCTGACAGTTTATCTGGAAAAGCAGAATTATATTCAAAATCAGAGATTTTATGGAAAATGTTTAATAAGCACATTGGATACGAACCTGTGAGAAGGGACACCAGCTGTCAACACCCAGAAGAGCCAGGCAGGTCTCCCTGAGTGACGGGTCAGCCCTGATTGTACCAGAAACAGTGCGGTGAGCACTCTGATGCAAGTGATAACAGGAAGTCATTAGATCAGCCCTGAGAGGTTAGCGATTTGGCCACAGAGGAAATTTATAGAAGATGACATCCTCTTCAATGATCAGGTTTTTTTTTCCAGGGTGTGGGAGTAATTAGGTTTATTTACTATTATTGTTGTTATATATTTTTAGAGGAGGTACTGGGGATTGAACCCAGGACCTCATGCATGCTAAGCATATGCTCTACCACTTGAACTATACCCTCCCCCCATCAGAGTTTTATATTATTAATTTTCTGATACCCAGAACATCTTTGTCTAAACATTTCCCAAAATACTCAGAATGTTTAAGACCTGATGTTATATATGTGGAAGTTTGTGACATTGCATCCAAAAAAGTCATTCTCGCTATCCGAGTGTGTACCATTTGGGTACGTTATGAAATTTTAGCTCAGCACACTGGACACTGTGAGCATGGCCTCTTGTAGTCCGATCAGTTATGCTGAGTCCCTCTGGGAGGTAACATTTGCATTTAAAAAACAATTCGAAGAACCATTTCTTCCTAAAGACATTACCTAGCTGAGAAAAACAGAACTCCCAAATTCATTATTTTATAGCAAAATTTTGATCTTCTTAATCAACACACCTCACCTACCAAAGCATAGTTATATCATCAAAAATTATCCTCTGAATCAGATTTTCTTATTCTCTGCGCTATCAGTGTTTTGGGTCAGACAGTTCTGTCCTGAGCATATCTGATATTCAGCCTTCTATGAAGTAAGGCTAAAAGGAGAACCTCCCCATAACGTTGTCAGAAAGACTCATTCTCAGTCACATAAATATTTTTGATGGGTCGAAGGATGGCTGACTGGATTGAGGGGAGGTCAATTTGGCTTTCTCAAAGCTCATAATCCTGCAAAATTCTAATTTTTCTGGGACTCCAGGAGGCAGAACAGATCTGCTAGCTGGGTCGTAGGTACTAACAGTATATTCCTCAAGTGTTAACTTTTTTTTAATGAAAGAAAGAATAAGTCAGTAAATACAGTGATTTTGGTTTGCTTCAAGTCACAGCAGGGGATCACCCTCTGTGAGTCATTATTTGATGTACAGTCATACGCTACAGCCGTGACTATCCCAAATTTAAGTCATTTCCAGGTGAATTTGCAGTTTAATGATTAACCTATATTATAAGTGCCATTTAAAAAAAAAAAAAAACAAACCCCAAGCTTCTGATGATTTCTTTCCTGTCCTTGCCCAGTGTTAAACCTTTGGTTGCCATCTACTTTCAATCATTAAGATTCAGAGAGACAGTTGGATCCTCTCTGTCCAAGACTTTTCCTCGTCTTTTCATTACCCCAAAGCATCACCCCCTCCCTCCACCCCACCGCCCGCTGCAGTCGTCAGTGCACACTTCTTAGCATTTTTGTAAGTGTGTACGTGCTGGGGCACATTCCTCCTTATCTGGATACTCCAGACGAGGGGTGGGGTGGCAGGAGCTTGCTAGCTTGCTGCCATGCGTTTCCCTGTAAGTGTGCCCTTGACCTGTCCCTCTCTGTGACCTCTTGATACAGGAACAGTGAACAGATTTCCTACCTGGAGGATGTATCAGGAAACCACTGATAAAAAATCAACAGAAATACAGCAGTTTCTACAGGGGCTGAAGCTCATAAAATTAGAAACCTGAGGGACACGGATGTGTCAACAGAATAGCTTGGCTGTTTGTCGTCAGTGCAGAGACAGATGTGGGAGCCAGACAGCTCTTTCTAGTTCTGTTTCTATTAGGTGGCTCTCCTCCATCTTCAGAAGAGATAATAAAACAAGGAATGGGCCAGCGTCCTTCCTAACAAATGCAACTAGGTTTATCACTTACCGAATGTTGATTCCGAGGCCAGCACTGGGCTAAGTGCTTTGTAAACATATCTCACTAAACCCTTCCAGCAACCCTCTGAGGCAGGTGGTGTGGGTCCCATTTTTCAGAGGAGGACACCGAGACTCAGGAAGGTTAAACAACTTGCTGATAAAATGCATGTGGTGAAATCAGAATGTAAACCAAAGCAGTCTGATGTAGTCCGTTGGTTCCGATAAGCCCCACGAGGGAGGGGACCTGTCCATTTATTTGCCAACAAGAACAGGACCTTGCACATAGAAGGCAGATAAGAAATATTTGTTGTAACTGAAGAGGGATGAATAAAGGACTCCAAGAGCTATTTACGTATGTGATACCCAGTTTCCTTTAAGTCTATAATAGTGGGTAGATTCTAACTAAATATTAATTATAGTTTTCAACAAAATGGCTTAAATATTCAACCCATGCATCTCATTAAATAAAACATAATAGTGTGTGGCAAATTATTCTAAAACCATCAACTCCCTTTACATCTGAGGATAAAGGGAATTGTTTCTGGCTGTGATATTTTGCAGAAGTTTGCTTTTAAGACAGGGTTGGATTCAGCTTTGGTTTTCGGTGTCAGTTTTTAAATTTTTGACACTTCCTTTTTTTAAGGCAGAGTAATTTGTAACCTAAGGATACATTCTCCTCCTGTTGTAGTATTTTTTTTTTTATTATCTCTTTGTTACTATCACTGTTCACGTGGCTCCTCTTTGACTTCTTCTGTTTTATCTCTGTATTTATTTATTTTGCAATCTCAAAGTTAATCCCAGCTATGATTTCATCTGTTGCTATCTGCTTCTTTCTTTTGATGCTAAAGGGTGCAACTAATCGTTCCAGATGGGTGTATAGAGTAGAAAGAAGTCTGGAAGACCTAATTTATAATTTTACTGTCACCATGCAAATATTTCTTTCCATCACTAGCACCATGAATTCTAAACACAACGTAATTTCAAACCCATTGCTACTAGTAAGTGCCATATAAACAACAGTAAATAGTAATTCATGATTGTTATTATGCCTGTTTCATAATCCATCACTTTAGAAAACAGTCCGGCTTCATACTCTTCCCTCTGTGTTGCAAGGAAAATGAAACTCCTCTTTTTTTCTTTTTTTCCCTCTCCAGATCTCCAAGGGTGGGAATTTTGGCTTGGGTGAAAAAAAATCTTTTTTCCATTTTAATTTGAAAATTACAAATGTTGTTTATACATGCAGATACATAGAATATAATGTATATAATAGTCTCGTTCTGTCCTGTAAGACATCCTATCCTACAATAGGCCTACTCTATCTGGGCACCAGTGTTCTCCAAACAATGGAAAATGTGAAACATACTTTGCTTCCTTCTACCTTCCTTTGAACTTTGATCTTTTTCCTACTACCCTTCTTTATCTTCCAGGTGATCTAGAGTACCCCTTATATATGTCAGGCCATTTCTCTAATGCAGAGGCCCCCAACAAGTCGGGTCAGCCTGATGGATATTTCTTTGACAGTTTCCTCTTATCCTTCCATGGGTTTGAAATCTCGAGTGATTTTGACCAGAGGAGAGGCCAGCCTTTCCTTACCCTTTAAGGGAAACACTGGCAAAAAGGACAGGAATGAAGACCGGTCACTTGTCTGCTGTGTGCCAGGCGCTGTCCTAGGCGTGTTGCGTGAGTAAAGGAATCCATTTGATCCCAGCTCCACGGCATGGTCACTGTCTCATCCTGGCTCTCTGAGATCAAGAACTCCAAGCTCATTTAAAAGCACACTAGAAGAATGATTTCAGAAATTTTAAAAGAAAAACCATCTTATTTCCAGCTGCCAGCTAGATCAAGTGGCCCTACAATTAAAAGTGTTTTCCTAGCAACCTTGAACTTTGATAAGAATCATAGTGGTAATAAATGGCTAAAATAGATGCCTCCCAAATGGTTAGGAAGTGGAGCTCTCACTCCTGCATGAAATAGACCAACCTTTGTTCATTTTATATAAACGTCTATTTTAATTTTTAGAAATGAAAAGAATATATAGGCAAAGCAAGAATCTGGCAACGCCTCCATAACCACTTAGATTGGCGATGACTAATATTTTGTCATATTTACTTCATCTCATTTTCCCTAATAAAAGAAATCAAACCTTACTGGTCATGGTAAAGTTTTCTGTACCACTTACCCCGCGTACAAGCCACCGCAGCTGTCATGAATTAAGTTTAGGCCACCCGATTCACTTTTATACTATTCCCAGCACATACGTGAAATCACATTTTGCAAAAACTTTGTAAGATTTCAGGTGGGGAAACAGCTTTGCCTCGCAGACTTAAAAACTCAGTCTCGTTCCCATAACTTCGTTTGCAAACCCAGTTGCCATCTAATTATTTCAAGTTCTTTAAATAAGCCGAAACCCTTCACCTTTTAAGTAGGGTTTTTGCTTGCAGGGAGCCCGTCTGCTCTCAATGCAGGGACATGCTGAATGGAGGCAAAAGCGCTAGCTAGAATTTCACGTTTGTAATTGGTAAGGGGGGGGAGGTGGCTGCTTTCAGAGATCAGGTTTCAAGTCCGCCCCGGTTTTTATGTGTGTGGGAATGGACTCAAAGGAAAACACAGCTGAGCTGCATTGTGGCTCTTCCTGTGGAACCTGTTCACGTCCAGGGTGAGTAAACCCAGGGAGAAGTGCCTCCCTCACCCAGCCTCTAGTGAAATTTGTGCCTGAACTCAAAGCAGCTTACTTCCCAGGGAATACCACCTGAATCCACACTGTGCCTCATTTGCAAAATGTGTCCCTTTATGGGGGAAAATCTGCTCGAGAGAGCTTGGCCCTCCTCCCCGGGATGGAGGAAGGAGTGGGTCTGGGGAGGTGTCACTCGGTAGAGTTGCTGATGTCAGTAGCGTGTCAGCTGTGGGAGGCTCAGTTTGTGAAACTGAGTTACACGTAAGTGTCTTAGGAAACTCCGTTCAGAACTCACCGGAGCTGCCGTCCTGGGAGGGGGGAGGGAGAATGGAGAAGAGACCTCGGAGTTTTCCTTCCTGTTTCTGTCCCATTTTGGGGACTTGGGGGTTAAACGAAATGACAGCCTCAAATCTCCGGACATTTTAGGAAATCGGTATGTAGCTTTAAGCTCTCACTAATTCCTCTTTCTACCTGGGCAAGCATTGTAGTTACAGACACTACATGTCCAGACCATGAGGGGCTGTGTTCTTAGTGGCTGCTGGCTTATTTCACTCTGTCTGGGCTTGGGGGGGGCCAGTGTGAACACTTTTGTCTCCTCGCTGCATATGCTGGGAGCCTTCAGCACATGCTGTTGCTTTACGTGAGGTTTACATGTTGGTGAAAAGTCTTGGTTCCCGTACCTCAGGAAATGGTTTTGCTGATTGTGCGCTGCAGAGAGATGTTACGATTTACATGATTTAAATGCTCTTTGAAGAGTTTTTGAACAGAATTTTAAAATCTGGCCAAAGTCAAATAATGGAATGAAATCTCTGTGCTAGTATTTCTCTAATCAAGGCTGGGATGGAGAAAAAAAGTTCCAACTGTGAAGTCAAAAGATGAAAGGAGAAGCCAGGACCGAGGCTAATGTCTGGGGTTGGGGGTGAACCCAGGAAATGGAGCAGGGTGCATTCAGTTCTGCGAACGAGCTACTTTTTACAAGTTATTTCATTTTCAGATGCCCAGTGCTAGTAAATTCTCTTTCTCCCCACCAAATGGCAAATAACGCCAAATGCAGCCTTAGAATGTCAACAGTGAGGGTATAGAGATGGGTTCTCTTTACTGAAACGACAGGCTCTAGCTCAGAAACCAAGAGTGCAGCTCCAGAGTTCACTCCCACCCCACCCTGCCTCCAATTCCTGGCGCTCGGTTTCTGTCAGATTTAGGGGAACTCTTGTAGGTGGGGAAACTGGAATCCTGGAGACTCACCCCTGAGCCACCGTCCTGTTTTACTTTCACTTTGCATTCTTTTGAAATTTAACCTGTGGTCTTATTGAAACATCCCTTTTGACTGTCTTTCCATTTAAATAGGAAGTCAGTATCTTTGATCAGAAGGCATGTGCTTACTGGAATCTGTGAGTTCCTTACTCACTCTTTTATTTAGTTGAGTCAGAGGAAAAATAGTGTGCATGTTCCCCACAGTTGTCTGGTTTTATTGTTCAAGGAGGACTGATGAGGTGAAGATTACTGTCAGAAGAAAGAATAAAATGGTTTCAGGTTGTGGCTGATTTGTGCAAGGACCGCATTATGTATTCGTGCTTAATCTTAGTGCTTATTCTTAGATCTGAGTTCTTAGTCTTAATTCTTGATTTTTTTGTATTATTAAGCTGATTTCTAGATTTAGTAAAACCAACATTAACTAAAGCTGTATGGCTTTTCTGTTTTTCTTCATTTCTTAGTTGTTCCAATGGAAACAGCTGGAGAACTTGTATTTCCGTGAGAAAAAGTTTGCTGTTGAAGTTCACGATCCGCGGAGGTGAGGATCACAGCCTTTTCTCTGTATGGGTCCAGTGACTATATGAGTATGCCTGGTCTAAACTTTCATGTGCATGTGTTTTCATTTTTGGAGGGTGTTGTACACCTAAGAGTAAAATCGCTTGGGTCAGTGACAACTCTTTCTTTAACTTTTGAGGAACTGCCAGGCTGTTTTCCAAAGCAGCTACACCATTTTATGTTCCCACCAGCAAAGTGCATGGTTCTATTTCCTCCCCATCCTCCCTACACTGCTTATTTTTAGGTGTGTGTGTGTGTGTGTGTGTGTGTGTGTGAATATCTTTCCCAGTGGTGTGCAGTGATAGCTCATTCTGGTTTGCATTTGCATACAAGCATCTTCATGAATTCATTAGCCGCTTGGATGCCTTCTTTAGAGAAATGTCTATTCAGATCCTTTGCTCATTTTTAAGTTTGGTATTTTGGGCCATTTAAAAAAAAATAGTTGCTAAATTACCAACATGAGTTGAAGTCAGGATGGCGGGCTCTCCAAGTTCCTCAGAGGAATTCCTTATCAGCCCTCAGTGGTGGCTTCTCAGATTAAGTTTATGGATATTTGGAGGTCAGGGGGCTGGAGGAAACAGCTGTGACAAAAAGATGACCCGAAGAGATAAGGCACATTCCTACAAAGAGCACTGGTGCCCTTCTCCCCCTAGCCCTCCATCCCCAACCCTGCCCTGACCCAGTCTCTGCCTTCTCCCCATCTTTCTCTCCTTTGCTGTCTCCTCCCCTGACCCTCTCTCCTTTTCCTCTGGTACATAAGCAGTGCTCTGGACCAGTTTTGGACTTGCATATTTTTAGACAATATTCTTATGTTCATCCTCTGACAATGCCAGAGCTGCACAAGTCTGCCTAGACCTGAGATGCTCTTTTAGCCGAGGGAGGTACTGATCCTACAGGTCCTGGTTGTTTTGTCTTTAAAATGCTACAGCGGAAGGGTATAGCTCAAGTGGTAGAGTAAATGCCTAGCATGCATGAGGTCCCAGGTTCAATCCCCAGGACCTCCTCAAAGAATAAGTAAATAAACAAACCTAATTACCTGCCCCCTCAAAAAAAAAAATAACTAAATAAAATATTATCACATTTATTCCTGACCTCTAGAGATGGTCACACATCCTGTGGTTTTTAATCAAATGTTTCTAATTTGGCTAATTCTTACCTGCTTTTGAGTGTTTGTATATGTGTTTTTTTTTAATACGATACTTTTACAGAAAGAGATTACCCAGGTGATTGGTTTTCTCATAAAAGGAGAAAATCAGGAGCTTGGCCCCTGACAGCAAAAGAACATGGCAGAGGAAAAGCCATTAAGAAGATTCTTTGTTACAGTGTTACCCAGTAGATACATTTTATGTTGCACTGGGCTAGAGACAGATAATTTGAGGGTTTTCCTTCATCTTTCAGGATTTCAGTATCAAGAAGAACTTTTGGGCAAAGTGGCCTCTTTGTGCAGACGTGGTATGCGAACTCTTCTCTCATCAAGTCCATCTGGGTAATGGCAATCAGTCAGCATCAGTTTTACTTGGACCGGAAGCAAAGCAAAGTAAGTGACTAGAAGCGTTTCTATGGGGACAAAGTCCTGTCCCTTGTTTGCTTTCTGTGCAGAGGATAAGCTTTCCCAGAAAAGATCCAAGCACATGGGTTTTTGTTCTTTGAGTTTTGTTTTCTTAAACTTTACTACCAACTCTTAATTTTTCTTACTTTTCAAAGATGGGCAACATATAAGCTGATTTAAAAGTTGTAAGATTCGCCAGCTTTTTGGCAAGCATGTGAGTGAACACCAGTGACATTTTAAAGTTCGTGATGGAACTCTACCCTGAGAGAGGATCATGCGTAGTTATTAAAACCTTTTAGCTGCAAAGCTGAAGTCTTTCTTTTTTTTCCTGAAGGATATCATTTCAGTATATAAAAATTCTAAATTGTCCTCTGTCTTCATATTTTCATTCTATAATAATGGAATCTTTTTTATTAATTTGAAATAGGCTTGAGTAAAATCCATTTCAATGTTTTATACCCCTTAGGCAAAAATTCCTTCAGCCAGGAGTTTAGATGATATTGCTTTGGATTTGACGGAGACTGGAACACCAAGGGTCTCCAAAATGGTGACACTCGAGGCAAAAAATCAGTTCATCATGGCAAGCAATGGCAGCTTAATCTCTTCAGGTAATATTTTTGGATTAGAGAATGTGCCAGTGATCTTTATCTTATTTCACAATTTTTTTTTTTTTTGGTTATCAACCACTTCTCAGTGTATCTTTTAACCCATTATTTTGGGAATGAGTAACCATACAAAAAACCTACAGTATGTAGCAGTTTTGAATAAAATTTTGAAACTAAGTTTTAAAAGAGTATGAAGAAAGTTAAATTATAAAACCAGGTTGTGTGGAGGAGGGGTAATATAGGGGTAGAGGACTAGGAGGTACAAAGTATTAGATACAAAATAAGCTACAGGGATATATTGTACAACACGGGGAATACAGCCAACATCTCATAATAATAACTAAAAATGGAGTATAACCCTTAACAATTATGAATCATTCTATTGTACACATGTAATATATGTAATATTGTACAGAAACTATACTTCAATTTAAAAAAAAAGGAAAAATCCATTTGAAAATTAAAAAAAAGAACTCAGGTTATATAAGTAACACTAGATGCTAAGAAAGTGAGTGCCTCAGGGTAGCTTGAAAGGATATTTTCTCCCCATGAGTTCCATAAGCTTCTTTCCCCAAAATGTAATTTTTGATACAGAGGGTTGTCTAATTCTCCATTTAATATAAATTCAACCATGACTACAACCTTCAGACTCCACTTCACCCCCAAGGTGATCATTGCCCCTCAGTCCTTCCTCTGTAGAAATTCTGCAATCTCTTATCACTGAGTATATGTAACACCACTAAAAATAATTTCTGACCTAAACGCTATTGTCAGCTTGTGAATCTGAAGCCCAGAACATTCCTTCGCCTTGCTTGCTTGCTTGCTTGCTTTCTTAAAGAACATTCTAAACAACTATCTCAAAGAATATCTTACCTTCTCTCCTGCTCAGAAAAAAGATTTTTTTTTCCCTTGGGTGTGTCTGAAACATTAAGCATTTTGTCACTGCTTCTAAAATGACTGAGCCAAAATGCAAAAGGCATATATTATTACCAGGCTCTGTTTGATGCCCAGAAGCATGAGAAAATGTTCTCTAGTTTCCTTTTATTATGTTCAGAAACAAGGAGAAAAAGCAATGAACTATTATTAAATAGCAGGTTTGGCTTAAAAATCCTTTGTCCTCTGAAAAGGAAGGAAACATGCCTTGTAGAAACCTTCCCTGCCCTCCCTCCCAATCCCCCCAGGTTCTCAAGACTCCGAAGTCAGTGAGGAGCAAAAACGGGAGAAAATCCTCGAACTCAAGAAGAAGGAGAAGCTGTTGCAAGAAAAACTCCTGAAAAAAGTTGAAGAGTTGAAAAAGATCTGTTTGCGAGAGGCTGTGAGTGTCTTCTGCTTGGGGGCAGCCCTTCAAATTGTGTCTGACAAGTGCGGCCAGTGTCACTTAGCCCCCTCTCTATGCCGTCCTGTTTTACAGGAGCTCACAGGCAAAATGCCAAAGGAGTATCCGCTGAACGTAGGTGAGAAACCCCCTCAGGTCAGAAGGCGTGTAGGTACCGCGTTCAAATTAGACGACAACTTGCTGCCAAGTGAAGAGGTATGAGCACCAGCTCTGAGCATTTCTGTCAGTAGTGAGACTGAACAGCTGTCAGCCAAGTGTGGTGGCCTTGTTCCTTTGGTTATGGAGTCACTGCTGTACATTTTTTATCTCACTCGTCGGAAGTGATAATGGAGACCAAGTTGAATTCTTTCTTTCATGCACAGTCCAGTTAATTTTGAGTTATTTCTTATGACTTTACTCCTCCAAATATAGAGAGCATTAAACGAACCCTAGAGGTTTATCAATTGGGAAACATTATTGTTATAAGAATTAAGAATTCCAGCATCAGAGTCTCCCGCTTAAAACCAAGTAGTCTTTGGCAGATAGCCAAATAGTCCCTCTGTGCCGTCTCATTTCTCGGGTCTCAGTTTCCTCATCTGTAAAATGGGGGTAATGATTGTTCTTCCCTCTGAGGGATACAAGGAGTATTCAGTGAGATAACACATGTACAGCACTGAGGTATAATAAAGTTAAAAGCTTTGTTAGCCACTATAGAGGGAACTTTCTCATTTGCATGTCATCAGACACGATAACCCTACTCATGTTTCTTGCAGAAATTTAGCCATCTTGGCTTTAGAAAATGATAGCTGGGTTTCCATTAATAATAAAGTGAGCATTACTGTTTATTGAGCATTCACTTTATATGCAGCTCTGAGCTAAACAATGCACATATATTGTCTCTAATCTCCATTTTACAAACAAAAATTAAGCAATATGTCCAGGGTCATGCAAGCAGGAACCACTCAGAAAGAGGAATCAAACCTAAATTTATTTGTTTCTAAAGCTATGCATGTGAATATAACATTCTGTGGCTATGAATCTTGGGTTAAGATTCACCTTCTTGAAAAATATGCTCTTCATCCAACCAACTGAATGAATGGAAGGCAGTTCCTTTCTTTGAAAAGGAAAGATGGGGGAGAGTATAGCTCAAGTGGTAGAGCACGTGCTTAGCAGGCACGAGATCCTGGGTTCAATCCCCAGTACCTCCACTGAAAAACCAAATAAATAAATCAACCTAGTTACCTCCCCCCTGAAAAAAAAGAAAAGGAAAGAGATTTGGACTAATAAGAAGTTAAAGTAAATTGAAAGAGGGAGGTCTTGTCTTCTAGGAATGGGATGAGAATACCTAAGCAGTAAAACTTAGGAAGATTTTATTCTCAAAGAGCATCTGATTTGAGAATGCACGAGAAAGAGAACTTTTATTATCTGGAGCCTATGAGAGTGACCATATGTGTCCATAAAAGTAAAACCGTATTATCCTGTAAATGCAGGATCCTGCTTTGCAAGAACTGGAGAGCAATTTCCTAATCCAGCAAAAGCTGGTTGAAGCTGCAAAGAAACTTGCCAATGAGCCAGACCTTTGTAAAACCGTGAAGAAAAAACGAAAGCAAGATTACACGGATGCGGTGAAAAAGCTTCAGGAGATTGAAAATGCAATCAATGAATACCGAATTAGATGTGGAAAGAAACCCAGCCAGAAAGCAGCCGTTACTTTACCAGGTTAGTAATGAGTAAGGTTTTTTCTGAGACATGGAAGTCACTACTCTGAATGGAATGTCCCATTTCCAAACCAGTTCACTTGGTGAGAGAGAAAAGAAAGACTGGGACTATGTCTAACTTTCTTAGGATAAAAATGGTTTGGAATTTCAGTCTTACGAGTAGGTAAACTTGGTTTTCAGTGACATTCTCAGTTTTAAAATGCTTTATTATTTCATTGCTTTAATTTTCAGGAGCTTTCACAGCAATATTGGTTCCGAACAATATGGATTCACCTTTAACTGGTCTGATGTCATTGCAAGAAATACGCTTGAAAACATAGGGTATTAAGAGAACTGGGCCCTACTCAGTAGTTTCTCAAAGGTTTTTAATCCAGCAGACCATACATTTTTTTTTTTTAAAGGACCTGTCCAACACGTGTGGATAGAAACAAGCTCTTACAATGACTGTCATTATGGAGGCGACTTAAAGATATGGGCATATGTTCATGTTATATTAGGAAATGAGGGAAGGTAGAATATCAGATGGAACCACAACCTGATCCTGACATTGCATAAACATGTACACGCTGAGATCGGTTGGGAAAGAGTTCGAAATATTAACAGCTGTAAAATTTCACGTAACTTGATTTTCTTCCTAATTCTCGTCCATATTTTCAAAATTGTAAACATTCTGTGTCTACAACTTCAATATTCAGGAAAAAACATCAGCTGAAAAATCTCATTTAAGTAGATTTCAAGTCCAGTTGGCCTTCCATGTTTATTTCACAGTTTTCAGCCCAATCATTGGATGAAATATGATATTTCTTTGATTCCAAGACAATTTTTTTTTCACATTTAAACATCTGTGAAATTGGGATAATTCGTATACTAGATGATTTGTTGCAGTTATGATTGGCGGTACTTCTTTTTCTTACTGGGACATAAAGGACTTACTCATTGTAGATTTGATGAAATGTGGTAATGAGGTTTCAAGTACACTCGGGTTTAGGACATATGATTTATAGAGCGGAGATAGGGCTTTCGGAAAGTGAATGCACAGACATCAACGCACAAGTGTTAGTCAGCTGCAGCTGGGGAATTTAGGGTGGCTCTGACTCTGAATGCAAAATCCAGTTGGCCTTGTTGGTGGCCACATTCTGGACCTACCGGGTTGGGTGATTAGCAGTGCACTTAGCATCCACAGCCATTTGTTGTGGCCCATTCCTCCCCAACTGTGTGAGATGCAAATGCTGTCCTTTACAGTGACTAACATTTGGACAGCAGTGGTGCCAATGACTGAGCATATATATTGGGTAGATTTTTTTTTTTAAGTGTGCCTGACAGCTGACCATACTGGCACCTTGCCTTCTACTGTGTGTCCAATTACTAGACAGTCCGTCTGGCTCTGATAGAGATTAACATTTGAGATTGGACCAGGAGATCCACTTCATCATGACTTTGAAGCTTATGCTGAGGTGTCATGTTGGCCTGTAACCTAGCCAGTCCTTGACACTGAGTGTGGAATGATTTGCCAAAGCGCGTCAACACGTCTGAGATGTCACTTTTGCCTGAACACATTTTGTAACATTTGGTGGGCACCAGGAGTCATCAGATCATGATGGGCATTTCCAACCATCAGGATGCTGTGTGTAGGGAACCAAAGTAGTAAGTAGAGCTAACATTTATTGAGCATTTGTCTTGTGCCAGGAGCAGGGCTAAGGGCTTTACATCCATTACGTCATTTAATGCTGACTGAAGCACTAAACACTAGGGACTGTTCTTATCCCCGTTTCAGACTTGAGCCAAATGATGCTTGGAGAGATTAAGTAATTTGCCCAGGGTCTCACAGTCAGTAAGGGACAAAACCAAGATCTGAATCCTGGTCTGTCTGTGTCAGTGGTTCTCACCGAGGGGCAGTTTTGCACCCCAGGGAACATTTAGCAATGTTTGCAGTCATTTCTGATCATCAAAACTGAGGGTAGGAGTGGTGCTGACATCCAGTGGTAGAGGCTGGAGACCGTCGCTGGAAGGACAGCTCCCCTTATCAAAGAATTATCCAGTTCAAAGTGGCCTTAGTGCCGCCCGCTGTTGAGAAACCCTGATCTAATTGAGAAGCTTATGTACCACAAAATGTCCACGTTCTATCAAGAAAAAGCCCTTTTCTTCAGTGGAGGGTTCAGAAAATAAGTTACACTGACAGTATAGCAGATTCTCAAAGGAGGGTTCTCAAAGTCTGTTCCATTTTAAGAAACAACCCATTGTAATATTTGTACAGTATGTAAGATGTTTGTATCCTCAGTAGTCAATGAGTCTATTCTTACAATAGTTAATTATTCTTAATGCACTGTAATTAGTTGGACGTCTCTAAATAAAAATAAGATGTGCTCCATTGAAGATGCTTTTATTGAACTTCTGGGTGGACAAATGCACCATTACACTAAAGGCAGTTTGTTTATTTATTTTTTAGAACTTTCTTTTTCTTTTTTAACACTTTTTAATTGAGTTATAGTCATTTTACAACGTTGTATCAAATTCCAGTGTAGAGCACAATTTTTCAGTTATACATGAACATGCATATATTCATTGTCACATTTTTTTTCGTCGTGAGCTACCACAAGATCTGGTATGTATTTCCCTGTGCTGTGCGATAATCTTATTTATCTGTTCTGTATATGCCCGTCAGTACCTACAATAAAGGCTGTTTATTTTATTCACAGAGGACATCATCCCATCAGAAAGCAGCTCCTTGTCTGACACTGCCACCTATGATGATCGTGAGTAGCTCCCCCTTTTCAGTGCAAAATATTATATATTCTGAAATATTAAGAATTTTATCTTTAGTTACATAAAAGGAACTAAAGAGAACTAAAGAGAAGTAGAATCAGCCAACTTACGTTTATGCAGAGTGTTGAGAAAGGGGGGTTATGATTGACTTCTACACAAGTTAGCTTAGCATCAAATAACAGTACCACACAACTCACATGACTTTAGGGAATCAGAATACCGTTCACATAAGTAAGTATCTCAATTAGGATTTGTGATGCTCTGTAGGAGTTTTTTGGTTTTTGGTTTTTTTTAATTTTTGAAGTACATATAGACTCACAGGGAGTTTCTTAAGTAATATAGAGTCCTTCACCCAGCTTTCTCCAAAGGTAACATCTTGTATATTTGGATCCAATATCAAAACCAGGAAATCAGTGCCGTGTAGGCTACGCTGGACCACCAGGAAATAGGGTAGACTTTAATTATCACTGTCTGCTTATTCTGGATAAGTGGGAGTTTATTTTCCTTAAGAAGACATACGTATTTCAGAAGTTGGATTACACGTTGCTGTGTCGGTTTCGTGGAGTTTGGCTGCATCTGTTGTAATGACGTGTGTTTAACACCTTTCACAATGGAGTGGATGTCACATCAAGTGATAGGGTATTTCCCTGTAATATCCTCCTTGCGCTTAAGCAGAGGGGCTGCCTATCTACTTGATGTGATTTAAAGAATTCGAGGAGGCCACTAGCCGCCAAGTTAAATGATTCATGAAAGTCTGAACCATTTCACAATTCTTCCTTCAAGCTGAGGTTTGGTCCTGTTTGCCATTCCTCTTTGGAAATACACATATCAGTGGGAGACATGTCAAGTCTCCAATGACTCAGCATAAATCAGTTTTACCCCTTTCAATAAAAGGACGAGCCTTTGGTCAGCCAAGGAGGTCTAAGAACCTTGAAAGTGAATTTGAACAAAACTGATCCAGGCCAACTTTGCAGGCCAACTTCCTCTTGGCATTTTTCACACTGGGGTTTTTCTGTAATGTAAGTCTAGAAAAGCTGTATTATCATCCATTCCACCCAAGAGATTTATTTGCTCAGAGTGGCACCATTGAATTGGTAATAGTTGGGACAGGCCCCACAAAAATATTTAGTAGTTTCTTTCTTCTGTTGTGTAAAATATAAAAATAAATTTCTTGAAACTTAGGTACTTTTAAAAACATCAGTTTTGGAAGAACATTTTGCTCACCAGACAGATCTTCCACTTTCTTTTCGGGGTGGTTTTGGCAAGGTATTTGTTTCCTTTTTTATTTATCTACTTACTGACTCATTCATTCATTTGCTTATTATAGCCAATGACACCTTCAGTCTTGCTGGGCAGCGATCAAGTTCAGTACCTCACTCTCCAAGAATTCTCCCCCCCAAGTCTCTCGGGATTGAGCGAATCCACTTCAGAAAGTCGTCCATCAATGAGCAGTTTGTGGATACCAGACAGTCCAGGTGAGAAGACGTCAGTGCGGTGAATGCCTCGCTGCCACTATGAGATCTTTTCTCCAAGAGTCGACCCGGTTTTGTGTTCTCCTATGTATTCTTTCAGAAAGGGTTATCTTATGAAACCAAAGCACAGAAACTAACCCAGTTATTTGTGGTGACAGCAAGTTGATGTGTTGTCAAGAGATCTTAAAAGTATTTGGCTCTTCCCTTGATTTTAAAGTCTATTTGATTTATATTAAATTATAGGAATACTAATTATCATCTGAATTTGGGTATAGTGTCCCAAGTTCAGTTTCATATCCCATGGCCTCAGGAAACAGTGTTTAAATACCTCTCTGCCAAACCAAGTGACAGAACCGACTTCTGACTTTTCAAATGAAAATGCGACTTCAGCACATTTTTTAATCTGTGAAGTAGATAATACAACTTCTTCTCAACTGTCTCAAGTAAATGTTGTCAGGGTAATAACTTTTTAAAAGATGACAGACCAGTGATTCCCAGAATTTGGCTACATGGATCAATAATTGTTTTTTAAAAAAAAAAATAGGGCCCAAGATAGGATTACTGACTTTTTTACCTTGCCTAATCAGAATGTTCAAATAGTACTATGATTTCATGAAAAAAATGACATTTACCTATCCAAAATATAGCCATTGTTGTAATAATTATAAGATGATGAAATGAACATTTATAGAGCACTTTCTATGTGCCAGACACTGTTGGAAGTGTTTCAATATGTATTAACAAATTTAATCGTCACAGCAATCCTGATTGTATTACTACCCCCATTACCATTTACAGATAAGTACACCGAGGACCAAAAAGTATGAATAACTTGTTGGGTTTGTCAACTAGTGAATGTTGCAATTGGGATTTGAACCTCGGTAGCCTGACTTCAAAGTCTGTGATATGATTTTAGCCAGCATGTTATAGTACATCTCAGAGAGGATGGAAATTAGTCTCAAAATAAAGGAAGATTATTTAGATTAACAATTTTTCACTTATGGATAGAAAACTAACATTTTGTTACATTTGTAGTTCATTAAGCATCAGTGAAAACTTTTCTCTCAGAGTAGCCCCAGTTTGGATTAGCTTTTAAGAACTGTTGCCTTAAACAATAGAGATCCATGTGCCCAGAGCAATGCTGTCCGGTTTAATTACCAGTAAATAAAATTTAGAACTCAGTTCCTCAGTCACACCAGCCACACTGCAAGCGCTAATGGACACATGTGGCTAGTGGCTATGACATTGGGCAGCACATGTATTTCCCGTTTCCAGCACTGAAGAGAGTCCTCTCAGTTAGCACTGGGCAAGTGTGTTCATTATGTTGGGGAAAACAAAGCCATTTCAGCAAAAGGAATTATAACTGGGAATCATTATCTTAAACATCATTATGCCTGTCTCCCTAATAGTTTAAGATGGGTTTGCTCTTTGATATGGCAATTTCACTTACAGGAATTTTTTCCGATCAAATTAACTAACTACAGAATGCTTATCACAGCATTGTGCATACTAGCGGCAAACCGAAGACAGCGTGTATGCTCGGCTAGTGGATTGTTTAAATAAATCATGGCCCGTCTTTACAGTGGAATACTACATAGTCGATAAAACAGCATTGTAGATGACTAGTAAGCAGCACGAAACCTTACATCAAGTTTCCATTTAAGTGGGTTTTGAAAGAGAATAGATTGTAAGATCTCATTTTTGTTGTTGTTGTTAAAACTATAAATGCTTGTAAGTATCCAGGCTCGGTTAAAAATATCTGAAAATGTTTAGTGTTGACTGATTCTATCTGAGGTATCAGATTATAGACATTTAAATTTTTCTTCAATAAATAAATAAATAAGAGGGGGAAGGTATAGCTCAAGTGGTAGAGCCCCTGCTTAGCATGCATGAGGTCCTGGGTTCAATCCCCCGTATCGCCTCTAAAAATAGACAAGTAAATAGACCTAATTTACACCCCCCACACACACAAACAAACAAACCTAATTACCCCTTCTGCAATAAATAAATAAATTAAAGTTTTCTTTTTCCACCTTTTCAAACTTCTTTGCAATGAACTTGGTGTGCTTTTTTAATAAGTAAAGTGTAATCAACGTCATTTATATAAAAAATTAACTTCAAATTGTCTTCTCACTGTGCCGGGAAGTGGACAGAGTGATTGAAGGATGCTTCCTTCTAGTTCAGGGAGCCTGCTAGTGACAGCCCACTGGCCACATCCATCCAGTGACCTATTTTTGAATGGCCCATGAGCTAAGAATGGTTTTTTGTATTTTTTTAATAATTGGAGGGGAAATCAAAAGCAGTAATACTTTGAGACATAAAAATCATAGGAAATTTGAATTTCGGTGTCCATGGTCAAGTTTTATGGGCACACAGCCACCTCTATCCTCACAGATATTGGACAGAGATCATCTGACCTGCAAAGCCAAAAATATTTCCTGTTAGACTCTTGACGGAAAGAAGGTTTGCTGCCCCTGCTCTAGTTTTCAGTCTTGTTCATTCAGTACTTTTTTTTTAAAGTCCTTTATTTTTTTCCTTCATATTTATGACTCAGAGTCAGATCACTGTGCTTCCCCTAAAACTCATATAGGATGGGATGCACCAAGAAAATAAACCACAAAGGTTTTCCCCAGTTTTCTCTTTATGCTCCCATTCCTTCAGCTTCCAGTAAGTTTCTCATCCGCTTATGACAGTTTGCCAGAGATGTTCCTGACCTCTTCTTTTTGCCATCCCCAGGGAGATGCTGTCGACACACAGCAGTCCTTACAGAACCCTGGAGAGGCGGCCCCAGGGGGGAAGGAGCATGCCCACCACGCCCGTCCTTACCCGCAACGCCTACAGCAGCAGCCACTTGGAGTAAGAGCGCTTCATTCCGCTTGCCTTGTCTCTGTTGAGTTTTGCTTGAAACTTTTGTTTTACCTCGCTGTCTTTCTTTGTTGTTTTAAGGGACTTTATTTTAGGACTCTACATTTTCTACTCACTTAGCAGTTCCCTTATGTCAGCAAAGAAAATGTACTCAAAAAATATACCTTGGGTAGACATTGGATTTTTTTGTGTGCCTTCATTTTTCCAACCGGCTTATTACCGGTGGTTATTCGGTGATGAGGGTGAAGTTAATGGCAACAGTGCTACTTTGAAGTGTTTCCTGAAGGCTGTGCAGTTTCATATGCACTGTATTATGTAGCCCCCACAACAAACCTGATTGGAGATATTTGATACTGTTTTTATCCTCAGTTTACAGAGGAGGAAGGGAGAGTGATTAAATATCTTGCCCACGTTCGTACAGCTGGGAAGTGAGGGAGCCGTGACTCCGTCCCAGTACCTCCCATGTCAGAGCCCAGACTCTGCTCCCTGCGAATGCTGCCTCTGCCCTAGTCTGGGTGTCCTGCTATCCTGTTGGAAGAGAGGACCCTTCACAGACATGTGGGGTTTCTCTCAGGCTTTGACTCACGTTGTACATCAGCAGTTTATCTTCCTATTTTCAAGAATGGATGTGGACTGCCCAGTTGACAGAGCCTGGGGTAAACCCAATGGACTCTGTCGTGTGGTCAGCGTCGGAAACCTTAAAAATCCTATTGCAGTCCAAGAGTTATGAGATCATTTAACTGTGGCGTCCTTTGTCCTTCTCTTGGCCCTCCTTTCCTCCTCTCTCTTTTTACCGCTTTGCCTTTCTTTCTCCTCTTTCAGACCCGAATCTTCATCTCAGCACTGCCGCCAGCGGAGCGGAAGCCTCGAGTCCCAGTCTCACCTGCTCTCCGAGATGGACAACGACAAGCCATTCTTCTCCCTCTCCAAGTCCCAAAGAAGCAGCAGCACAGAAATCCTGGATGACGGGTCCTCCTACACCAGCCAGTCAAGCACGGAGTATTGCTGCGTGACGCCCGTGGCCGGCCCCTACTACACCGCCCAGACTCTGGACACTCGATCCAGGGGGCGCAGAAGGTCCAAGAAGCAGAGCGTTTCGGCTGCCAGCTCCGGGAGCATGCCCAACCTGGCGCAGAAGGAGAGCCTGCGGAACGGCGTCTACGCCAGGAGCCAGGAGCCGCCCGCTTCCAGCTACTACATCGCCGGCTACGCGCCGTACGCGGAGGGTGACCTCTGTTACGGGGGCGGCTACGTCTACGAGAACGACACGGAGGGACAGTACAGTGTCAACCCGCCCTACCGGTCCTCCGCCCACTACGGGTACGACCGCCCGAGGGACCACAGCAGGTCCTTCCACGAAGACGAGGTCGACCGGGTGCCGCACAACCCGTACGCCACTCTGCGGCTGCCGAGGAAGGCGGCCGCCAAGTCGGAGCACATCACCAAAAACATCCACAAGGCCTTGGTCGCCGAGCACCTGCGCGGCTGGTACCAGCGGGCCTCCGGGCAGAAGGAGCAGGGCCACAGTCCGCAGACGAGCTTCGACGCGGACAGGGGGTCGCAGAGAAGCCTGGGCTTCGCGGGGCTCCACGTGCCCTGTTCTCCGAGCAGCCGTGCGTCTTCGTACTCATCAGGTAAAAACAGCGCGGAGGCCCTTGCTACCCAGATTTCATTCACCTCCTGACTCCCCGGCCCCCCTGCCTACCCCAGGCCATGCCCCTCAAGGATCATGAGACCAGGACCCAAGGTCATGAGAGTGGTACCCGCTGGGTGGAGCCACGGATTCAAATCCAGCATTTACTGAGCACCTACTCTCTGTGCTGCCCGGCATTCGGGGATTTCCTTTATTGTATCTTTTCTAGGTCTCCCATTGACAGCCACGTCTCTTTCAAGTGTTCAGGGCATTGAGGGTTTGATATATTAAAAGAATAGCATAAACCCTTCAGGTGAGCAGAAAACCACTGGAGTTATGCATCCTTTCTGTGTTCACCACCTCTGAACTGGATGATCTAAAGGCAGTTCGTTCCAATTGCTCAGTTACCTGCCTCAGGCTTCTAGTAAGTCTGACAGGAGCTGACATTTACTAAGCACTGGTCCTGGCGCTGTTCTAAGTCCTATGTAGATCAGTAGTCATAGGTACTGCCCTTTATGCTTGATTTAAGGAATTTTCCTTCCAAGATCATTTTGATTAGCGATCATCTCTTCATGCATTGGCTTTGGTCCCTAACTCCGCTAACATTCCTCCAGCTATGCTAGGTACTTTAAGTAGAGAAATGGGGCCTAAGAGGAGAATCCGCCTGTGGTTTCATTTATTCATCAAACTAGCAGGCCCATCCAAGATGCTGAGAAGCCAGCATTAAGCCAGTTCCTGGCCTTGGTGACTTCACAGACTAGTTAGCAGCTAGAAGAATGTATGAAAATTCTTATTTTGTATTGAAGTGTAGTTGATTTACAATGTGGTAAGCAGTGGTAAAGCTCTAAGCAACGAATGAATTCTCAAACTGCAGGAAAAACCGAGGTCATGAGTCTTGCCTCCTCTTTCAAGCATGACGCCTTAGTGAGACATAGCACAGAGGTTCCTGAATCATTGTGTGATCGTCACCTTTGAAAGTTTCCTAAGCTTGTTGACAAGAGGCGTCTCCATGGAGATTTCTGTTTGGGTTCTAGTTCTCTCCTGCTTGTGCAGGACTTTGGACTCCTGCTAGGGTTTTCCCATTGATTACCACATCTAACATATGAAAAGTCTCCTGTGAAATGATTTCTCACTTGTGGCTCTGATTTAGAGAGCACCTTTCTTCCCCTTAAGAGTTCAAGGTGTCGGATGAGAAACTTTCAGAAACCAAACGAGGAGGGCTGGGATGCACATGGATGGTCACTGGGGCACAGGGCTGGGGTAATGCCTCTTTAAACAGCGAGGCCAGGGAGAGGGGGAGGTGTAACTCTGGAACCTCAGCAGCCCTGGTGGTTGGCTCAGGGGCAAAGGTGAGAATGGAGATGCTGCTTCCTGACTGGGACCCAGGGTGAGGGTGTGAGCCTTGCTGACACCAGGAGTATACAGCCCCGTGGGCCAAAAGGCATTGCAGTTGAAGGAATTGGAGGGATGGAATCAGTGCTCCCAGAATTCCCTTTTGGAATTTTCCTCATTCCTGTCTACATTTTATAGCTAGTGTATTACAACAGGCACGCCTCATTCTCGCGCAGAGCTAAGTTTCTGAATATTTGCTGAATTAGTCAGGGGTTTTGTAATCCCTTCCAGCCACCGAAAGGCTCTGTTGGCGACTCTTAGAGTTTTAGTAGTGAGGACAGCTGCTATTTATTGACAACTTACCGTGTGCCACGAGCCTGCTCAGCACTTGTGCATGCACTGTCTCATTTAATGTATACAACAACTCTGTAGCGAGTCCTGTTGTTCTGTTTATTACTATTATCCTAATCCTGCCGCGGAGGCAGTTCTGGCTTGGTTTAAATGACCCTGCCCAAGCTCCAAAGCTAGTAAGGAATTCTAACACAGCTCTGACATCCTAACCGCCATGCCTCACAGCCCCTGACTTAGAGTTATGGAACCTTCTTGGAAGCTCAAAGTAGAGAATGTTATATCTTTGAGTCAAAACCTGGTGGCATCCGGGACCACAGATGACTTTTGAAATGCGTCTGTCCCACGCTGGTCCCCTGTGCTTTGTGGGCGTGAGAGAAAGCGGAGGAGGTTGGCCACCAGGAAGAGGAAACAGAAGAGAGCTGGAAGAATGCATGAGCAGTACCAGTTGTCTGAGTTTTGGACGACCAGGTTGGCCTGGTACATCCCAGGCATGGAGCAGGACTGATTTTAGAGAGAGGACAGCAAATGTCCAGTGATGGGGCAGTCACTGGGTTTTGCTCCCAAATTATGCCCTTGTCTTGTTCCAGATTAGTCCCTCAAAAAAACTAAATCTCTTCCTGAAAATCTTTCCTATACTAGTTACCCTCTCCCATCCCCACCCACCTCTCCGATATAGACTTTTTTTTTTAAGGCAAAAAATATGCCCTGATCCTATTAGTGCCTTTGGCTGAGGAATAGGCAAATCTCAACAAGTCAACATACAGGATGTTTTTCCTCCAAAGGTCTCCAAGAAACTCAGACTTGTCACCTTCTCTTTACGATGGAAGCCTCTGAAGCTATCCAGCCACCATAGCCTGATGGGGAAGATGCTTTCCATATATGAGGATTTTTTTTTTCTGGCTTGTTTTTTGGGTTTTTTTTTTACAGCATGTCTTTCCATTAGCTTTATTCCCATTTATAATAATAATGATAGTTATCATTTATTGCTAGGCACAGGGCTAAATATTTTTGTATATTACTTTAATCCCAATATCATCCCTATGCAGAATATATTTATATTATTATTCCCACTTTACAGATGAGAAAACTGAGGCTTAGAATAGGAACTCTGGATTCTAAGCATTGGTTCTTAATCTCTACTCTGCACACAGCTGATTATAATGCACATCTAAATGACTTAAACAATTTTCACTTTGCGTATTCCCACCGATTGTGTCTCTTTTCTTTTTTATTTCTAGTGTCTTCTACAAATGCTTCTGGGAACTGGAGGACCCAGATAACCGTAGGGCTATCTGAATACGAGACCCCGGCACATTCTTCTTACACCAGCTGCTATGGCAACATCTATAATCCTTTGCCCTCTCCAGGCAGGTGAGAAAGCAATGCTCAAAAATTCTGCTACCCTGTTGCTAGTCAAAAGAATCCAGAAATCCCATTTTTTTAAAAAAAAAATTCTTATTTTGTATTGAAGTGTAGTTGATTTACAATGTTAGTTTCAGGTGTACAGCAAAGCGAGGAATCCAGTTTTATTTTAGGAACACTAGGTAATCTAGCCCAAGGGTTGGCAAAGTGTAGTCTAAGGGTCAAAACTAGCTGCCACCTCTGTTTATAAACAAATGAAGTTTTATTGGAAAACACCCATGCTCATTCATTTAGATGCTGTCTGTGGCTGCTTTTATACTGAGGGCAGAGGAGTTGCAACAGAGATCATGTGGCCAGCAGCCGGAAATATCTGGTCCTTTAAGAAAAAAGCTTGTTGGCGATTAATCTAGCACAAATTAATTCAGATTTGACCCTGTTCTTAGAGTTCTGTACGTGAAATTCTGTGTCTGAAAGAGTTTTTTTTTTTTTTGAATTGCTGTACTTGAAACTGTATCATTGAGATACCCACTTAAGACTCTTCTGGAGCCTTGCCGGACAAATATCCCTGTGCTAGAAAAGGCTGTTCATAGCAAGATTCCTCATGGACAGTTGGTGGGCTTGATTTCAAGCATTTGCTGCCTTTTTGTGTCTGACCTTATGTTCATTCAGAAGCAACAGACGCAGCCAGCTGTCCTGTTTGTCTGTAATAGTAGTTCTTTGTAAACATTTAAAGGCAATATACAAGGACAGTTTGTTAAAACGTGATTTTGAAAAAAAAGATTGCCAACTCTGGATTACATATTTTTTCAGTTCTCTGCATACATGGGAGGAGTTCAGTTTGAAGCGGTCATCTTCCTCCATCACTTTCTCATAGGATATAATCCATAACCCTGGTGCCAAGAAGTAGAGTATTTTCTGGGTTTGTGTGTGTGTGTGTGTGTGTTAAAGAAAATTTAATTTTGCTTTCTTTAAGTCAGATTGCTTCAGGCATAGGAGGCTTACACGAACTATAACTTTTCAGGGTTAATTTTTACTGGTGAATTTGAGAGGTTAGTTTCTTATTAAAGCACTCAGTGTTACAGGCAAATAGGAGATATTCAACCCCCAAAGCCTTGTTTCTCTTCTCCATACTTAGCAAAAGTTTTTCTTGGCTTGAAATATTAGGCCAATTGTCTCAGCTCAACAAAGAGTGTGCTCAAAATAGAATTCTAATGAAAATATACCTCGGAGGACGTCAGATAGCCTGGACTTCTGTAAATAACGCTTGCAGGGGAGTTAGGAACAAGAAGGAAAATGACTTTGGCCCAAAATTTGAGCTGAACTTTTTTTAATTCAGTTCTAATCATTTTGTATAATACATTTGCAAATAATTTTCCTGTATACTTTTAGTTTACTTTCTTGACTGAGTTAGATATGAGATCGAACAAACTATTCAGTGCATAAGACATTTCTAATATCCTTAACATCACTTTCATCGGACTGAGGAAGTGTTAAACATTTTTAGAGAAAATCTGTTTTTACGAAGTCTGCTCATCTATTTCAGCAAGCCCAAGATGGCTTGGCAGCAGAGTCTGATGTCAAAGGGGCATAATGTACAGGAAATTAGAAACTATTTAAAGATCCCTATTGTGTGTGTATGCATGTGCACATAATATGAGCTCACTGTAGAAAATTAGGAGGATAATAAATAAATAAGTGGGAAATAATTTACCCATAATTCTACCATCTAGAGATAGCAGCTAGTAACATTTTGGCACATTTCCCCCATTTCTCTGTATCCATTTTTAACATGGTCATAATGATACCATATATACAGTATTCCATCCTTCATTGTACATGAAATTCTACATCCCAGCTTTTTACTTCTTATCATAAGATAAACGTGTTTCCTAATTTTTTTTTCTACAAAACTCTTTAAACCTTATTTCGTGTGACCAATATGATCTTCCACTCAATACATATGCCATACTTTATTTAACAGTTCCTCGTAGTTTGAATTGAAATGGCTTTTCAATTTTCTCTCTTTTTTTTTTATTGTAAGTGATGCTTTTGTTAACATCTTTGTGCAAAATATGTGTCTCATCTCTTCCAGATTATTTCCTTAGGATCCACAGCAATAAATAGAATTAACAGATTAAATAGAAAAGCATATCTTTTTAAGCTCTTGCTTACTAGAAAGATTTACCAATTTATCCTCCTAGGCCAAAGAATTATGAGAGTACTTATTTCCATCTGTTCATCTATTTAGGATTTTTTTTTTATTATGATACAGTCTGATCAACTTAACTTGATCTGTTAACAAGGCAAATATAATAACAATCATCCACAAAGCTTTAGAAATTTGCCCTAAAATTGGATGTTATTTTTGATGAAAACCTGATTTTCAAAATAAGAGAAAAAGTGGGTTTCAGGATAAAGATAAAAAACTTTAGATCTGACCTTAAACTGAAGATTTGAAATGCTTAGCAATAGATCCATGTGTTTTTTAAAATGAAGCGGATATACTTAGAGATCCTTTCCCCAGAGTGTCGCGGTCTTAACATTACAGAAAGCTACAAATTGGACTTCTGTACGTAACGCTGGCAAGGGAGTTAGGACCAAGAGCAAAAATGACTTTGGCCCAAAATTTGAGCTGAGCTTTTTCAATTCAGTTCTAATCATTTAATGTGTCTAATAATTTTGTAAAAAAAAAAATATTTCCCCTGGTATGATGTAGTATAAACTCTCAGCAGCATAAACTTTCCAAGATTAGAAATGTTGAAGGTCCCTTCTGCCACCTAGTATATAAGCCAGATTCTCGGCTCTGCTACTGCAAACTGTGTTCTCAAATAACTGTGTTTCTTTCACTTCCGGTTGTCTTTTCCCATCCTCTTCCTTGTCTTACTCTCCCCGTCACTAGGCAAAACCACGGGCTTCTGTCCTGGAGTATGGTTGTGCCTCCAGAAATGAGATCTGTTCTAAATTCTCTTTTGAGTGTAGCCAGCTGTAGTAAGTACAGCCCCTCCAACCCGTGTGTGGTTTATTGCATAGCAGGGGTTCTGCTTGTTTTGACTGGTGTGTGACATTGTGGCAATCTACCTTTGTTTCTATATTAGGAAAAAAAAAAATACTAAATACCTGGCTTGGCAGAGTGTTTATTTCCAAAGCTCTTCTTCCCAAGACTTTTTAATCACCTTTACTAAAAGACATTGAAGTTTAAAATAAAAAGAAATCTACTAACTATCTAACCTGCTCTAACCAACTATTACAGGAATGAGGTTTTGCTTATTGGAATGCTCTTTATAATACGATGCCTTCATTTGGACATGGGACTCCCTTCCAAATGGGTCTCTGATTTTTATGTGATGCTGTTTCCAGTTTACACTTGACCCCGTACACCTTGAGGATGTAAAATGTGTCCTGTGGTACCCTTGCCTCCCTCTAAATATATTTCTTTGTTTCTGAGGAAAACGTTTCGTGAATCTCCCTTAATTTGAAGAATACTTAAAGTGTAGCTGTCAAAAATACTTCAAAAGTCAAAAATGTGACTCTCACACACACAGATAATGAGCGTATATCAAAGGTTTATTTAACTCATTAATGAGAGAACTAATAGAGCGGTAAAGCTGGTTCCCAGAGAACTCAAGGGACTGAATTCCACACGCTGAAAGGGAGAGTCTTGCCATAAGATGACTAAATTCGATACCAAACTAGTTAATATACTACAGGGCAATAAAACAATGACCATAATCTTTTCTACCAGACAGAAGTTATTTGTAGTGTATTTCTTCCCGACAAAAACCTCCAAGTTAATGTATCACGTAACACAACCTGTGTCCTCATCAGTGGTAAATAGATGTTAGACAAAAGCCTATCTCTCAAGAGAAGTGGGCACTCCCCACATGGGCCTGTTAGACAGTAATGTTGGAAAAACACGCAGTCATCCCTTGCCTTATTTCCAAGTCTTGGATAATTTTCCTAACAGTGCTTTCTACTAACTTCTTTGAGTGTGGTAATCTTTGTACTCTGGGAACAAAAATGACCACAAGTCATAACTTTTCTGATTTCCTTCTGATTTCCTTTACTAGACAGTACACAGAGACCGGTCAACTGGACGGTCCAGATGGAAACCAGTTGGAGGACAGCCTGGAGAGCAGTGAGCAGAGGCTCTTCTGGCATGAAGACTCCAAGCCTGGGACATTAGTCTGAACTGCAGTTGGGCCTCCTGACCGAGCACTGCGTTCTCACACTAGTGTGCCTTGCAAAACGCGTTCGTCTTCCCAGAAGGCCATTGGCTTTAGAAACCTCCAGGCACCCGAGGTGGAAGAGAGGACTCACATGGCCCCGGAAGTGAACCACATACTCAGCCGCACAAAACCCCTGAACCACAACCTGCCTTTCCAAGTCCAGGCGCTAACCTCACAGAGCAAGGTCGGACCACGTTGCCAGGGAGGACTCAGCCTTTCTCAGTAGCAAGCACTACTTAAGGGAATAAAAGTCATTGAAGGCAGACCTCACAACTGTGAAAAGTGCGTTCAGGGTCTCCAAAAGGAAAGCAGGACAGGGGAGATTTCAGAGCACAATTCAGAATGAAGAGAGAAGAGAAGACACAAGCTCCTCAGTCACCGCTCACCATCGGAAGGCTTGAATTTGTGAGCTGGCGAAGAATTACATACCATGTCTACCCAGACGTGAACAACTTAGACAGTATTGGAAAATTACTTGAAGGGAAGCTGGATTTTCATGAAGTTCCGAATGAGTGTAGATGTTTTTAGGCTACTATCAAGAGTGATGGTTTTCCTAAGCACCATAAAATGGGTTCTGGAAAGACTGGCTGCCATAGCATCCTGTCATATAACTTTACGGTAGCGGACTGAGGGAGATGAAGCAGCCCACTGAGTAACTGGCAAACTCTGCTTGGAGAATGTTCTAAGGTACAGTGTCGCTGAGTTCCTTCTGTCTTTCTACGCCAGCGGCATGATGGGCTGGTACCTCCCCAACTCGGCTCTCACTGCAATGGCAGCCTTGACTTGGAAAGCTTTTATAATCAAGAGTTTGAAAAAGGATTCTGAGGAGATACAGAAAGAGCCCAACAACATAAAGAAAAAAAACACGAAAACCACATCATTTTAGACGAATTGCGTGCCTTAAAGTTGTGAACAATAGAAACGTGAACATATTGTCTTCCACAGGCAGTTCTAAGTCACCAAGTGACAGAAACAAGATTAGTCATTGAAAACAAAAGCAAAAAACCTCCAAGCTGCAGTAGATTTAATTATGAGGCTAAAACTACCTCATACTTTCCTTGGAAGAACTAATTCGCTATGGTTGATTGTAGGGAATTTTTTTTTTAAACAAATATTTCCATATTCCAGATGAATCTTTTTTTGTCATCTCTACTCTGCTTCAGAATTCCATAAAAGGTGCTCCTTCCCCCCTCTTTTATACAGGTTTCTTGTTCATATTGTGAATAGAGAAGTTTCTGAACAACTTTTTTGGGAACATTTTCTATCTATATTCCAAAGCATGTAATATATACATAAAGATGATTTGTTAAACTGGTCCTTAGTCATTTGTATCATTAAAAAATGAAGTTTGGGGGAAAAAAACTTGGAAAACAAAAAGACATGCAAAAAAGTAACTTATTCCTTTTTGCATATTTGTGTAGCCTTCTAGAAACAGAAATACCCTTTTGCGTATTCTTTTACTGTTCTGACTTTTTAAAGACCTATTATTTTTTTACATAGGTCAATAAATTAAAGGTGTGCTACTGAAAATGTTTACGTATCCTTCCATTTATGTTCAGGGTTCATACAAAGCAGCTTAAAGTGCTCTACTGCAGGTAATTAGGTTGGACAAGATTGTAGATTTTTTAGTTACCATATTACCGTATTTTATGGATTCCAAGATGCTCATTTTTTTCATATTTACATTTCTGAAATCAGGGTGCATCTTTTGATTGCCGGCATGATCTAGTTGGCGGTGTTTTTTTTCTTTCTGGTGATACATAAAATAATGCTGTGTCTTAGAATTCATGAAATACAGTAGTTTGTTGCCTCCTGGAGGATGAATGATGGGAATTTTTAGGCTTCCTCATCTTATGATTGTTGTTTATTTGCAACAAGTCATGCATACTAGTTTTGCAGACTGGCCAACAGGTCTTTTAAATTCAAGATTATATTTCATCTGCCATCTTTTAATCACAAACAGTGGGGGGGGGGAGTGGGAAGTGAAATATAGGGAGGTTAATTTTTTTTAATTTGCTTTTTATTGAAGTACAATTACAATGTGTCAATTTCTGGTGTACAGCACAATGTCCCAGTCATGCAAGGAAGTTAACATTTCTCATGCTGAAATAACCTTTTCCTGTTCAACAAATGGTATGCTTAGAATTGTAGGTATACCTTGAAAAAGCAAATACAACTTGGCTCCTAAATGGAAATAGAAGGTATAAAAATGGAAGCACAGTGGGCCTGCTATATGATTTTCCCCCCATCTTTTTTGAAAAGCATTTTTCAACCACATCATTGGTATGCTCATTAGTAACCAAGAAGTTATGGAGGTAAAATTTTTAATGTGTCAAATTGATATATTTTTTTAATGCAAAATATCATATACTCATGTTAAAATTTTTCATTTCAAATATGAAGCAAATATATAACAGAAAAACATAATTGTGCCCTGTAAGCCTAACATTACCAGATACAGTTATTACTTTACTGTATATCAGTTCAGATTTTTTTCTATGCCTATAGTAATTTTTTTAAAAAGCATCATATTACAAGTACAAGTTTATGACATTTTTTTTCCCCTGAAATCTCTTGGGGCCCACTTTTTGTCCATGTTTATTGATCTACCTCATAAAGATGTATGTTTTACAAGGTGGATTGAAAAAATTGCCTCACCTTCCTGGATGTTTAGTTTTTTTCTATATTTGAGAAAATTATTCTCAAGATTCTTCCTTGTATTCATAAGAGCTTAATGTTAAGCAATAAAGACTCCAGAATTGTTTTGAACTATTAGTTTAAAGCCTGTTCTTAGGAACAAAGGTTCAAATGTCAGTCTTTAGAGCTTTCAGAGTCGAAAGAATTCTTTCCTTCGATACAATAGAAAAGTTTTGATATTTTTTCTAAACGATCAGTGGAGAAAACGCTGTTTTGAAAATTTTCAATCATTTTGGGCCTGTATTTTATAAAGTGAAATAAAGTGAATTATTAAGGGGAAAAGTTAATTTATTAGAAAGTATGAATTACTGGATAGGTGAAATATTAGAGATACGAAAATATACATTCCTTTTGATTATTAGATTCATCAGACGAAACTACTTTGTCACATTTCGAAGTTTTTAAACACTGACTTTCAGTTTCTATTCTTAGCTTGTCCCACGTTCCAGTAACAGAGTTTCTAGATTACCCTTTGAGTAGCACTGATCTGGAGTTCTGTCAAAGAAGGTGCTACCTCCATGCTTATTGATAAGGCAGGTCATTCGTTGTCCCCTACAATCTCACAGGGCATGGAGATACAGTCCATTTCCAGAGGGAAGAATCTTTCATCATGGAGTCCAGAAAATGATGCAAGACTGAACTCATCTTTGAGCACAAATTTTGTCCAGCTCTTCATCCCCCATGTTTCTCACTCCATTGCCAGGCCCTCCTCTGGGTTTCCAGAGGCCTTTTCTACTCCTCTGCCCCTTCTCTACCCCTTTCCTTGTGCCACCTTGAAGCAGAAAAAAGAAATGTCCCTTTGCAAAACTGAGCTAGCATTTGTTGAATTCCACTTCAGTGTGTTCCAGGCCACTGTGCTTTACATGCATTTGCTCATTAAATCCCCACGACAGCCCAGTGAGGTAGCTAGTGCTGTTATTTCCATTTTACAGAATCTGAGAATTGGAAAGCTCAAGTAATTTGCCAAAAGTCATGTAGCTATTGGGAGAAAAGCTGGAAAGAAGTCCTGACTTGTCAAACTCCAAATCGTAAACTACTACTGTCTTGTTTCATGAACAATTTCTCTACAGTAAGGGTAGCAAACAGGATTTTCTTTTTTTCATTCTTTTTTGGTGGGGAGGTAATTAGGTTTATTTTTTTAATGGAGGCACTGGGGATTGAACTTAGGACCTCGTGCATGCTAAGCATGCGCTCTACCACTGAGCTCTACCCTGCCCCCAAAAATAGGATTTTAAATATATATATATGTATATATAGATATATATATAAATGAAAATTGAGTGAATATATGCTAAGCTCAGCTTTCCTTGCTCATTACTTCTTAAAGGCAATGGGCCCAATTTTCTTTCATTTCCCAGTGGCAGGGAGACAAAGAGGCAGGCTTCAGTCCAGAGGTCCAGAGAACTCTTCTTTAGGGCACTGCTTACGTGGTTGCCCACAAGGCTGCATTATTTATTGCTATATGAACTCATCAGTGGACCGAGTACATTTCTTAAGTTGTTTTCTAGTTAATAAGATGTCTCCCACCAGTGAATATACTCATTACAATCACAGATAACCATAATGAACTAAATATTGATCAGGAACACTGAAAATATCTATCGATCCTCCCCCATTTGTGATTGCTCCATGCAGTGTGGTAACACGAAGGTTATATATGCCCTTCTACCCTCGCCCTAAGGAGTCCTCTTGGAATTCAGCTCTATCAGGCTTACTTGCTTGTAGCCTTCGCTCTTTGAGTCTCTTTGGAAAGAGTAAATCTGAGATGAATTTATTGATCCTGAGCCCTCTACCAGAATGTCTTTATAACACCTCCACCCTCTTCTACTTCTGATGACTCATTGAACGAGTCTCTCTCCCTGCAAAAGAAAATAGGAAATACACACGAGATTTGTTTTGGTGATACTCATCTGATGGCCGTTCTTAACATTAACACACCTACCAACACATTCTCTCCATTTCCTTTTGCCTTCAGATACCAGCTGCCTGAACAAGGGGACCATGTCCTGGGACCCGGAAGGGGATGGGAGTTGACGTAACTTCTGAGTTGTAGATAATTATCTCTTCTTGAATACTTACAATATTCAGGAAGTGCCCAACATTTCAAGGTTCTGTGATTTTCAACTGCGGAATTTGGAAATGTGCTGCTGTGTTTTAGAATCTCTCAATGATTTGGAGGTACTATTAGCATTTAGGAGCCACGGGACATAAAACATCCTGCAAAGATGTGGAATGATCTGACATAGCAAATAGTTGTTCTAGCCTAACTGTCCAAAGTAGCCCCATTGAAAAGCCCTGGGTGACGGTGACGTATCTAGGAAAAGGTGTTACATCAACCTCGATGGATGCTGCTTTCCAGTATTTAAAGCAGAGATTTCTCAATTTTGGAGACAGAAAGGGGGATGGGGAAGAGATTGTATGTGATTTGAAAAACCAGGTATCCAACAAATATTAGGACACCAACTGTGTGTCCGTCACTGTCTGACTCCAAATCTCATGCTGTCTGTTTAACCATGACGTTATAAAAAACAACTGATCACCGAGCACCTCTTCTAAGTGGAAGCCAAAGAAAATGAAAAGGTAAGAGAAGACGCAAACAGGAGTCAGCCTGGGGAGGAGAAAGAGGGGGTGGTCAATGGGAGGGATGGAAATCAGATGGGCAAGGTGAAAAAACCCTGGGAAAAGGACCGTCTGGGGCAGTCTGCCGTGTGTGGGTTTTCAAGATGTGCAATTTTGACACTTCTCATCAGGGTGTAGCTTGAAGGTATTCCTGATGAAGGGCCAGTTAATAGCCAACTGGGCAGGAATTACCTTTGCAAAAAGGGGGGAGGAAGAGAGCAAAGGCATCTGAGGAATGCACTGGAAAGTCCTGTGAATTAGGCTAGCTTTGTAGCCCTCCCAACCGTGGCTCCCAACACAAATGGAACTTTTCCGGGAAAACCAGTCTTCACATTGTCCTCTCTTCATTTTCCGAAAGAAAATGGTTCCATGAGGGATCAAAGGTTGGGAAGCCAGAGTGAGAAAGATCTCATCGGGATGCCAGCAGCCCAAAACTGGGAAGGGCATTCCCAGCAGCCCTTCAATTACCAGGGAAGAAGCCTTTCTGGGAGTTGATAGTGGGTGTCTGAGCAGACATCACCATCTTTATAAAGCAGTGGTTAAATGTGTGGTCTTTGAAGTCAGGCAGATCTGGAGACAGGCTGCCAGGCTTAGAATCAGTCCTGGCCCCACTGCTTGCTGGTTGTATGAACTAGGGTAAATTTCCTAACCTCCCAGGCTTCAGTTTCCTCTCCAGGACACATCACACAAGGGCTGAACAAGATAATGCACAGAAACAGCTCAGCACAACATCTGGTCCCCAGCAGATGCTTCATAATACAAAGTATTGCCTGGAAAAGGTGGTAAAGTGATCTTGCGCATCAAAGGAGATCTAGAAAGTTGAGGTTCTGAGGATTTGCTCTTAGTTTGACCACTGAAGTGGCAACATGATTGAAACCACTCATCATATGTCTCAGGGACTGTCATGGACATTTGGAATTTTTTTTTTCCTTATTTAATCCTCACAGCAAGTTTGCAATTATTAAATCCAAGCAAAAGCTGCAGAAAGTTAAGTAGTTTGCCCACGTTACAGATGAAGAAGGTCACCAGGCCTGGTTTGCAATTCACAAATGCATTAAACAGAACCTTTGTAAAGCATGGATTTGTGCCCCTCTGGAGTCCACGTGGAGGGAGGCTACACCAAGATTTAATCTGAGGAGTCAAACTGCTTAAGGTGTTTTCCTGATCTATTAGCCAGAGCCCACTTGCATGGCCAGGGGTAGGGCAGGGTTAATGGACAAGAACCTGAGAGGGAGCCCATCCTTAACCTGGGTGCCCAGCTGCCTGGCTGCTTCACCCTGGGCTTGGCCTGGCTGCTGGCTCCAAGACTGGTACCTGCCTTTTCATGTGCACAGGAATGCAAACCAGCCAGCCAGTAGGGTGGCCAGATTTAGCAAATGAAAATGCAGGATGCCCAGTTAAATTTGTAAAATAAATTGAATGTTAAATTTTTGTAATTTATTGAGGGGGAAAAAAAGGTGGATATAGGACATTTGGAGCATCTTGAAAAAAAATCAATAAGGAACACCAAACAAAATCATTACATACAGAACATGTCCCACAGTTGCAGGATACCTGGGAGCCCTATGTGCCAGGCCTCTGTCCAAGGGCAGGTAAGACTCGATGCTTGGGAAGCTTTTAGAGATGGTGTGCTGGGGAGATGGACCTTACACACTCCCCATACAGGGAGAGGTTGACCCTGCTCAGTCCTGAACCTTTTCTCAGACCAGAAACCTTCCAGGTTAGGTCCAGTTTGGTCTAGAAACATTCACAGAATGTGGACGCTCTTCTAGAAGGGCACCCCCTGCGAAAACCTTTCTGTAAAGCAGTTTTCTCTGGCCTGGAATTCCAATGATTACAAAATGGGTCCATGAGGACACCTAGAGGCCTGCTTGGGTTATTGTAGGCAGGAGGTTTCTGATGGGCGGCCCTATGATGCGGAGTTCAAAGATGGATGTACAGACAAGTTTCAGAGGCTCTTCAGGAAAAAAAACCTCATTTTTCGAATGCCCGACAACTTGATATATTAGCAGTGTCCTCTTGGGGAAGTTGTTAGAGGTTTTAAAATATCATTTTTCTATAAAACAGAAATAATCATTCCAACCATCTCACATTTTTATTTTATTGAAATAAAACCATGAACTTAAGGAGGCTGGCACAGTGCCTGGAACACAATCAGCCTCTATCAATGTTGTTGTCATTATTGTTTCTGATGAGACACTGCAAGGAAGTGGAACACGAGAGTTGTTATTAATAATATTCAATATTAGTATTAATTTAGCAAATGATAATATTTATTATTATCATTAATTAATAAAGTTAAAATAGTAAATATTAATAATATTTAACATTTGTTGAGTGCCAGGGCCAGGATTAGGGTGAAGTTGAGTGAGATACTTGCTCAGGTACACAATGTAAGGGGTACCTGAAAACCCAGTTGACAAGGTAAATAATATTTTAACGCAGTCTTTTAAAAATAATCAAAATGTAGGCAAAAAAAAATCCATGATGAACAAAATATCAACATTTAAAATAACGATAGGATCAATATTATTGATTATTCCTTTTGCCTCAGGCTCTCAAGTGGCTCAGCTCTAACTCCGCACGCACAGCACTGTGCTAACACGGCCTCCTGACAAACCAGAGGAGGCGAGTGTTAAATATACCCATTTTACAGATGAGAGAAAGGAAATGCAGAGGAACTGCTCAGATACAGAGCTCAGGGCCACGTAACCAAGCATCGGGCCAGAAATCTACCCCGGATTGGAATGATTCTAAAGCTTGTGCCCTACCCTTCTGTCTTTTCATTCACAAAAGGATACTGGGTGAAATTTTTCTACCCTACTGTGTAATTTCACTTGTGCAGATTTGCCAAATAAAAGTAAAGGAGGCCCAGTTAAATCTGACGTTGAGAAAACCAAATACATTTTGGTATGTGTATGTCCTGTGCATGTCCTTTATTTTATCTGACGGCCCTCCTCCCTGCCCCATCACCAAGGCAAACAGACATTTGAATAAACAGCGCTCAGATTTTTAAAATGGAATAGATCTGTGGGATTAAGTCTGCCACGTCTGTACGTAAGCACAGCTCAGGAATAGAAAATGGCTTTAATGGAGTAACACAGGGGCCAAAAAATGAATTAAAAAAACAAAAAAGAGAGAGAGAAAACCAGCTTAAAATCTTAGGCTTGAAGGCAAAGGGACAATTTGAGCTTCATCTGGCTTTACCAAAGCCTTTTTTTAGTCTTTAATGAGATGCTTTGGGATAAGAAATTACAAGCCTGAGTTGGAATAAAATAAAGAAAATGTTTTAGGTGTTCTGTGCTGCATGACCTACCAATGTTATTTGTGATTTTGATATCTCCAGTTCCAAACAACATAAATTATTTCCTTGGCAGTACAATAGTCTGAACCCCAATGATTTGCTTCCATTCACAGTGCAATGAAAATGATTGAGAACACATAAATTTGTTCTTTAAAAATGCTAGTAATCTTGTTGCCTACCTGGAGCTGAAACATTAGCACACTTCAGCTCCTTGGAGCTCAGTAAATTGAATGTATTGTCCACAGTGATTTCTTCTAATAATGTGGCTGCATGCAGATGGAGAAGGGGAAATATTTCAAGGCTATCCTGAAGTTTAAGTAGTATTTGAAGAATTATGATTTAATTATCTGAGTGACTCATTAAAACATGTCAATGGATTTTTAGGAAATTGCATGATTTGAACAACCATTTCAATTTCTAATTCACACCCTACCTACCCAGTGAAAAATTCCTCGAGCCTTCCCAGTAAATGGAGCCTTCCCAGAGCAATACTGAACACTTCACACAACCCACCAATTTCCGGATTACCGGGTGTGCGTATGTGTGCGCGCGCGCGCGCGTGTGTACATTCGCGCACCTGCGTACTGATGCTCGCCCTCCTCCGCTACTAGTCTGTGAGCTCTTAGAAATCAGAGACCATGTTTTATTTAAATATGTGTTCCATTTAGAATCTAAAACCAACTACTTGTCCAGCAAGTACTTGTGGAATTGCGTAGTACATAGGTACTGTGTGAGTTACCCAGGGCTGCCATAAACAAGGGGCCACAAGCTGTGGAACTTAACAGAAATGCATTGGCTCACAGTTCTGGAGTCTGAGACCGGATGTGGGCAGGACTGGTTTCTTCTGAGGTCCGTGAGGGGGAATCCTTTCATGTATGTCACCTGGCCTCGGGAGGTGTGCTGGCCGTCTTTGGCACAGCCTGGCTCTCAGAAGCATCACCCTGATCTCTCCCTCCATCTTCACGTGACGTTCTCACTGTATGCATGTCCCAGTGTCCAAACTTCCTTTTATAAGGATACCAGTCATATTAGTTTAAGCCTCCTCTAACCTTGACTACGTCTGTAAAGACCCAATTTCCAAGTGAGGTTATGTTCTGAGATACTGGGGATTAAGACTCCAACGTATCTTTTCTCGGAGGCACATCTCAACCCATAACTCATACCAAACGAAGAAGAAAAATCACCCGAATCTGAAGGATGTATTTTTGAGGTTCAAATAACATAAAATTATAGGCTAACAGGCTCTCGTTGGTATAAAAATCTCTACTCAGCAGAGATGCTTGTGGGAAGGGTTTGGGGAGGTAAATTCTGATTCAAAATTACCGTGAATAATGACGTTGAAGTAAAGATACCTCAATCAGATCAGGATATTGACTGTGGAAGGAACAGAATATTGATCAGCCTGGATCCACTGAGACAGAATCTGCATTTGCACAAGATCTTCAGCTGATACTTCAGCAAGTTCAAGTGTGAGAAGCCTTGTTAACTTCCCCTCCTTTCACGCCTGAAATTAAAGTGATTGTTAAGAAGGTGCCTCCAGGCTCCAAAGATTTCCATTGAGGGACTTCGGCTAGATCTGGGTATGTTACACCCACCGAGGAAGCTTTGAAAAAAGACATGCAGATGGGCCGACTAAGTCAGAATATCCGAGGATGAACCCAATCACTGATTTTTTTCTTTTTAAGCCCTCAGGTGATAGCAATGTGCAGCGTGGGTGGTGAGGCTCACTGCGCTAGACCCGGCCCCTCCCCGCCCCTTCCGCTTGTTAGGGAATCCTCTTCCTCCCGGATTAGTCTGCAGGCCTGCGGGGAGGGGCATTTGGTCTTTTTTCTACAAGCAAGAACGCTGAGAGAGAGTCCTGTGATGGTCCAGAGCTGCTTGTGGAATTCCAGGTAGCGTTGATGAACCCAAACCCTGCTCCCGATCGCTGGGAGCCTTGCTGACATGCAGGTTCTGATGCAGGAGGTCTGGCGTTGGGGTTCAGGAACATGCATGTCTAACGTGTTCCCCCGGGGAACAACTGTGGCTCACAGTTTAAGTAAAGAGGGCTGGCATTAAACTATCCCGTCTGACTGGGGTTTAATCTGCTATTCGTCCTACGTTTGACCCTTGAACGGCCTACGGTGGTGAGGGGTGCGAACCTCCGCGCGCAGCTGAAAACTTCATATACCTTAGAGTCAGTTTTCCTCCGTATTCGTGCTTCCTCCCTGTGTGCGGCTCTGCATCCAAGGGTTCAACCAACCATGGCCCGTGTAGCTCTGTAGAATTTACTGCTGAAAAAAAAAATCCACATTTAAGTGGACGCAAACAGTTCAAACTCGTGTTGTTCAAGGGTCAGCTGTATGTCCTTTGGTCTCTTAAAGAACCTCTGTGCTTCTTCTGAACTTGGGTTTATTATTTACTGAAGAAACCATGAAACTCCTGTAACTGGTCTCTTTATGGTGATTCACAGATACTAATGGAATGCTTATGTAGTGAGTCTTCTTCAGCATAACTGCCCGGGTGACAGTGATGCGTTCTCTGGGAACGACTCCCTGCCCTCACAAGGGACCCCACCCACCTCGGCCAAAATTTTTTTAAATTAAAAAAATTTTTATACAATTTTTAAAGGTTACTTTCCATTTACAGTTATTACAAAATATCGGCTCTAATCCCCGTGTTGTCCAGTACATCTTTGAGCCTATCTTACAGCCGGTAGTTTGTACCTCCTCCCCTCTCCCCCCACCTGGTAACCATTAGTTTTTTCTCTAAATCTGTGTCTGCCTCTTTAATGTTATGTTCACTGGTTTGTTGTAGTTTTTGTATCTCACATATAAATGATATCAAACAGTATTTGTCTTTCTCTGTCTGACTTATTTCACTTAGCATAATGCCCTCCAAGTCCATCCATGTTGCTGCAAATGGCAAAATTTTATTGTTACTTTTTATGGCTGAATAGTACTCCGTTGTCTGTATATCCCACATCTTCTTTATCCCCTTGGCCAAATCTTAAAGTTGATCAAGCACAGGGGTCCTAGCGCAGCCAGTTTGGGTTCCAAGCCTGGTTCTGACACGTGCTAGTGATGTGACCTTGGAGATGCATAGACAGCGACAGGCCCAGAGTCAGCACTCATTACATGCTCGTGGTGGTGATGGTTTTGCTGCTTCATGACCTGACCCCTTAGGGACTGCTGATGGTTCCTGGGGTGGTGTGTGCTTGACCCAGGTTAGAGCAATCACGTCCCCTCTCAGGACTTTGGACTTGGAAAGTGAAAGCCTCAGAGACTGAGTCCTGTCAAAATAGCAGCATTTGAAGCTTTCTACTCAAGTGTTTGTCAGAGGACCAGCAGCATCAACATCACCTGGGAGCACGTGACATGATACACAATCTCGGGCTCCATCCCGGACCTCCTGAATACAGATGCACTCTTAACAAGGTGCACGTGACAGCTTGAGACAAATTAAGAGGAAAATCTCCTATTGTCTTGGAAGGCATCCATTGTGATCTTTGTTTCTTCAAACCTGCAGATACAAATGCAGATTTTGATAAAACGCCCTCTGCTAATGCCTCATCTTTTTTTAGACTTGAGCTAGCTCTCCTTACTTTCCGCCACCTGCAACCCCACAATCTCAATAGCACTGCCGACTGTATTCAAGAAACCTTGCAGGATGCTATAGCTTTTCCACCCTACCCTATAATGAAGACGAATCTAGAATCAGAGGAGAGAGTTAGGTTTTAAAGTCAGCCCATATGGTGAAAATTATGTCTGGTCAAAATGATGCCAAAAAATGTATTTGAGATGTGACACGTGAAAAAGTGTTACATCATTTTTCAGCCAGTCCACCCTGGCTGACTTCAGAATACATTGATATGTGTTCACTTGAGCCCCAGGTGAAGTAGCTTCTCTTTCATGACCACACTGTACGTACTAAAAAAAAAAAAAATTGTTTTTAATCGAGCGCATTCTTAGCATGCAAGAGGTCCTGGGTTTAATCCCCAGTACCTCCATTTAAAAAATAAGTAAATAAATAAACCACATTGTACTTATTTTTAAACCCTAGATGCACATTCTTGCACGGAAGATCACACCGTGGAAGCTGAGAAAACAGATACATATTTCCCAGCTCAAATCCACTCTGGGGCATAAGCTCATTGAATGAAATGGCAGTTGGGATCACCTGCAGTTTTTAAAGTTATTTTTCCTTTATTTTTCTCTGTCTCTTTCTTGCCTCCTATCTCTGTCTCTGCGTCTATCTCTGGCATATAGAATTGGCTTTTCACAAATTAAATGTAAGTTTCCCCGTAAACCATGTGTGTCCTCGGTCCTTCACAAATTTAAGTTCTACATAGTGATCAAAAGTTGGTGACACAATGTTTAGGTTTCTAGCCACTAGGAAACATTAAAGCCTCCACACAATAATGAACAAGTCCACACCTCACTAATATGCACCTAGTATGTTTAGAAGATATATTGTAATACACTCTGCTGTATTTAGAGTGGTTCTCATGCTGCCACGTGGATGGACCTTGAAAACGTCATGCTAAGTGAAACAAGCCAAACACAAAACAACAGATACTGTGTGATTCCACTGATACATGTCCAGAAGCGGCAACTGCATAGTATCAAAGTAGATTTGAGGTTACCAGGGGCTGGGAGAGGAGAAGAATGGGAGTTAACTGCTTGATGGTTGCAGTGTTTCTGTGATGAAAATTTTGGAAACACTGGTGATGGTTTCCCTGCGTTGTGAATAATTACTGCCACCGAACTGTCTACCTAGTGGCAAATTGTATGTAAACCAATTTTTTCCTACACTTTAAAAAAAGTGAGGAAAATGGTTCTCATACCCGGTCTGAGTACTTAAGATTTCCATGTTCTAGTTCACCTTACTGCTTAGTGCACCTTCAAGGACCACCACCCGCTCCATTCAGAGCTCTTCCCGTTGTCTCCTCATTGTCTCAAATGCCACCGTGCACGTGTGTGCAAATACACTATGGATGTGTTCTTGGTTTTTCACATGCTCTCGAATTACTTATAAATTATTACTAAATTTCAAAAATTATTACCTGCCCTGTGGTAGGCAGTGGGAAATATCACACTCTCATACGTGGGCTCCACCCCCTTAGAAGTTTGCATGCTATTCAGAGAGTCAGTCAAGTTCATAGGTAATTGGAATATAGTGCCAAATGATCTGATCAGGGCCATATAGGGAACTGAGAGTGGGCAACCAACCCAGCTAGGGGCAGGGTGCAGTCAAGGAAGGCTTCAGGGGGCAAGTAACCTCTGATTCTGTGTGTGTGTGTGTGTGTGTTCAAGATTGCTGTTATCTTGTTAAATCAAAAAAAATTTTTTTTTTGGAATCATTAAGTATCAAGCGATATTGGATAGTCACCATCCAAGAGTGGAGTCAGCAGCAAACGGTTTGTGGTATTATTAATATTGCAGGGCACCAGCCAGCTAATGGGTTTCTGTCCAGGAACCATAGCTACAGAACCATCCTGACTGTACTGGATCGTTTATCTTGCTGCATATACCAATTGCTTGATCTCTAGTTTTTTCCCCTCTTTCTTTTTTGGGGGGTTTACGGGGAGGGATTCTGGAAGTTAAATAATAAGTTAAACTTGGGGAGATAGAAAAAGGTGAAAGGTATGACCCATCTGCGCTATCCCTAAGAGTACATGTAAATAACTGCAAAAATTGACTCCAGCGATTTGGAGGTCAAGTGAAAAGAACAGAGACTTTGGGGTCACCTTCTCACATGGTGGTCTTATTAGTAGAAATAATGATAGTAAGTCCTCATCGTCTTGTCATCTAGTTAGGTTCTGCGTGTGTTGCCCCATGTAATCCTCCCAGCATGCCCGTGAAGCAGGTACTGTCATTGCTCCCATTTTATAGATAAACAAACTGATACTTTCATTAGGTTCCATGCCCAAGGTCATTTTCCTCATCTCTCAAATGGGAATGAGGAGGTTGTATTTGTTGTGGTAGGAAGTGGATAGGAAACATCCGCATACAGTAAATACCTAACACGGGAGATGGTCTACACACTCTGGTTCCTCTGCCTGGGATAAATGCCACTGGACCACTTGAGAGATGAGCGCTCTCTGTAAGCATCCCACTTGGTGACTTGAGTAACCAACACCTTTTGGCGAGAGTCCATTTGGAAAAGCCTCGTGGAATTCATGTCTTTAATGGGTTTAAAACTCTGGTTCCAGTTGATGGGAGCACCTTGATAATGAAAAGTTGTGTATAGATTTGATGCATAAAGTGATGAAGGGCCAGTCTACCCTTCAGAAGCTGTTGGCTTGACATGCTGTAGGTCTGGCACTGTCTCAGCAGAACAGAAGGTTTGGGCTGGAGATCTACCAAGACTCTCGAGGGATATAGACATCTTTAGCTTGGTGTCTGTGTTGGGGGCAGTATCAGAAATGGCCATGCCGAAAGACTAGCAAAGTAATCAGATAAACCCTGGGGGAGAAAGGAAATAGTTTCAAACTCAGAGCTCCCTAGATTCTGATCAGCAATCTATTTTTAACAAGTAGAACGGTGGCCCAAATCGAGGTCTCCGCCCTTGGTGAATTCAATGACAATGAAAAAAACAACTGTTATCCCTTCTTTAAAGATAATGTATAAAAAGGGAGATTTATGTCCATTTAAACCGATGGATTTAAGAATCAACACTTAACCATAATCATTCTTTGACATTCTTCATCAGAAACAGAGCCAGTCTGGGAAGATGGAACTTGTGTCCACCCTGATCTTCTAAATTCATGCCCAGTATAGAGGACAGCAGTTGTGTGGCTGACCCAAAAGAACCTAAATACAACCTCAGTTTGGTTTTCTAAATAGGATTTTAAATAGCATATTTATTTCTACTTATGCTTGGCCTTACAAAAGATTCATTGACGTTGGATTCCCTTGGGCACATACTGCAATTTGTCTGAAATAAAGAGTTTCATAACGGTGCTAATTACTGCTCTCATAGTTGTAAATTCTACAAGTCCCTTGGTCGGGCCCTGGTCTCTCCGGCTATGGAACATCTTTTCCTGGCATACTGTCCACATTTACTGCTGTGTTGGAGGCAAAGTTGAATGGACGAACCTAAGAAGGAAAATGGCACGTGATCAATTGCACTCCAAGACGCAGATGTTCGGAGATGTCTCCTAGTGGCTCTTGGTCCCAGCTTCCTCTTTATATGTGGGGGATTTGTACGGGGGTCAGTTCCTTCCACATTTCTCCACTCTTTCTTTCCTCGAGGACAGGATGTCCTGACCTCTGCACTATACACCTTTTGGGCCAGATACTCCTGTTGGAGGGCCCTGTCTTCTGTCATGTAGGATGTTTGTCGCCATCCCTGGCGTCTCCAGTGAAGAGCCAGTGCTGCGAAAGGAGTTGCTGATCTTTTTGGTGACAATCTGACCTCCTTTGGGCCACATTTCCCTGGAGAGGTGGTCGTTGTGTTAAAGGGCCCTTAACCTGACCTCCCTTTCGCTTTCTGAAGCTTTTTAAGTCATGGAGGCCGATAATGTCATGGCTAAAAGACACCGGCTTCAGCCTAAATGGAATCTAATGCAGCTTTAGTGCTTACTAGCTGTTTAACCTTCTTCCTCCCTTTCTCTGAGCCTTAGCGTCTGAATCTATAAAATGGGAAGAATAATAAGCCTCATCTCTGGCTGCTGTAGCTCATCCTGTACCCGATACTTATACTGCCCCATTTCAGTACTAAAACCCTCAGTTCTGTTTGGAGGGAGATGTGCCCAAAATAGGATTGTCAGATTTAGTGAATAAAAATATAGGATATTCAGTTAAATTTTAATTTTAGATAAATGATGGATTTGGGGGGGTAAAATTATGTCCCATTTATGAAAAATATATTTGTTATGCACACACCTGGGCTGCATATCCTGTTGGCCCGTCCAAATCTAGCTCTGCCTTGTGCCCTATGATATGTCCCCAGAGGAAGCTGATATTTGTGGGCTACCTCAAAGCACCAGTGACTCCGGGTTCCACAGGGGTTCAGTCACTGGGAGGCACTAACAGGAAACTGGAGAGAAGGAGGGAAGGAGAGAGGTTGGAGAATTTATTCCCCACCCCAACCCCAGCCCAGCTGTGGGGCAGTGGCTGCATTTCTCCACCAAAAGCCACACCTCCTGTCAGATGGCTGCAGCAACTTCTTCAGATTCCACTGACCGCAGTCTTCCCGCCCTTCTGGTCTAGAGGTGTAAGAACCCGTCCAGGCTCATGCACTGTATCTCCTGGCACTTTCCCCGATCTCTGACCCCACCCCTGGCTTGAGGGTGCCACCCATTCCCCAGGGGTACTCAGACTGGTACAGTGTCACCCACACAATTTCTAAAAGGTAAACTTCCGAGGGGTATTGGGATGATCAAATGAGATGATGATGTCAAGCTTAGCAGCCGCCCGACACGGTGCGCACTCAGGCAACGTACCATTGACCCTTGAACGGCAGGGGCTGACAAATGCGGGCGTCCACTTCTACACAGATTTTTAAAAATAAGTATACAGTTGTTGCTCCATATTCACGGGTCTCAAATCCTCATCCAGTCAACCATGGATCAAAATTTCCACCTGCAGTTGGTTAAATCTGCAGAAGCAAAACCTGTGGAATGGGAGGACCAACGCTACAGGGACTTGAGCATCCTTGGATTTTGATGTATGCGATGTTCCCAATCCCCCTGGACTGTGGCGTATCCAATCCCCTGTAGAGACCGAAGGGTGACAGGACTATTGTTTATAAGGAAATATGGTAACTTCAGTCGCTAATTCAGGGCCCCTCTTAGTGCTTGATCTTCCCTATTCATTCTTTCCTTCTCTTCAGACAGTCCTCTGTCCTCCCCCCGTCTCCTCCGCCTTCCCTGACCTTCACTCCAGATAAGTGTGCAAGTCCCAAGATTTAGATTCTGCGAAGAGAACAGGAAGGAGTCTCCCCTTGTCCTTGAACCTGAGCCAGGTCCACAGCCTTACCTTCGCATAAGGTGTTCTTACCAGGCGCTGAATGATCTTTCACTTTGCCCTTCTTTCTGTGGCTGGCCCCTGTATATGTGTATATTCCATGGATCAGAGCCTTAAAAGGGAAACAAGTGAATAGTACCCCAAACCCCTAACAACAGTTGCAAGGACCAAAGCCTAACTACTTGTTAAATGGTGTTTCCCCCAGTTTATTGAGATGTAATTCACATATGACATTGTAAAAGTTTAAGGTGTACATCACGATGATTTGGTACATATGTGTGTGAAATGATTTGGCTAATAAACTCGGCTGACACATTCATCACGTCACATAATTTTTTCTGAGAACACTTCATATCTACTCTCTTACTAACTCTCAAGTATATAATAGGTGTTATTAACTGAGAAGGTTTGTATCCTTTAACCAACATCCCCCCAGTCTCTGGAAACCACCATTCTACTATTTGTTTCTATGAGTTTGGTCTTTTTTAGATTCTACATATAAGTGAGAGCATATGGTGTTTGCTTTCTCCATCTGACTTATTTCACTTAGTATAATGCCCTCAAGGTCCATTTATGTTGTCACAAAAGGCATGATTTCCTTCTTTTCTGTGGCTGAATAATACTCCATTGTATGTATATACACCACGTTGTCTTGGCCCATTCATCCATGGATGGTCACTTAGATTGTTTCCATGGGTTGGCTGTTGTAAATACGCTGCAACCAACATGAGTGATCTCTTTGAGATCTGATTTAAAATCTTCTGAATATATACCCAGAAGTGGGATTGCTGGATCTTATGGTAATTCTATTTTTATGTTTTTGAGGAACCTCCATACTGTTTTCCATATTTGCTGTACCAATTTACATTCCCATCAACAGTGCACAAGGACAAGGGTTCCCTTTTCTCCACATCCTCCCCAAGAGAGTTGTTACCTCTTGTCTTTTTGATAATAGCCATCCCGATAGGTGTGGGGGTAATATCTCATTGGGGTTTTTAATTTGCATTTCCCTGATGGTTAGTGGTGTTGAGCATCTTTTCATGTACCTGTTGGTTATGTGTCTGTCTTCTTTGGAAAAATGTCTATTCAGATCCTCTGCCTGTTTTTATTGGATTATTTGGGGGTTTTTCTCTTTTTTCTTTTTCTTTTGCTCCTGAGTTGTGTGTGTTCCTTTATTAGCTATTATCTGATATAAAATTTGCAAATATTTTCTCCCATTCCACTGGTTGCCTCTTCATGTCATTGGTTGTTTCTTCTGCTGTGCAGAAGCTTTTTGGTGTGATGTAGTCTCACTTTTTCTTTTCTACTTTTGTCTGTTGTGCTTTTGGTGTCATAATCAAAAAGTCATTGTCAGTCATGTCAAGATTTTCCCGTTTTCTGCTAGGAGCTTCACAGTTTCTGATCCTAAATTTAAGTCTTTAATCCATTTTGAGTTAATTTTTGTGAATGGTATAAGATGGGAGCCCAGTTCTTTCTTCTGCATGGGATATCTAGCTTTCCCAGCACCACTCATTGAAGAGATTCTCTTTTCCCCATTGCGAATTATCGGCTCCCTTGTCAAATAGTAACTGACTCTATATACATGAGTTTACTTCTAGGTTCTTACTTCTGTTCCATTGGTCTACGTGTCTGGTTTTATGCCAGTATCATGCTGTTTTGGTTACTGTAGTTTTGCAGTGTAGTTTGAAATCAGGAAGTGTGATGACTCCAGCTGTGTTCATATTTCTCAAGATTGCTTTGCCTATTCTGGGTCTTCTGTGGTCCCATACAAATTTTAGGGTGGTTTTTCCTATCTCTGTAAAAAAAAAAAAATGCCTTTGGGATTTTAATAGAGATTATGTTGGATCTATAGATGGCTTTGGATAATATGGACATTTTAACAATATTAGTTCTTCTGATCCACAGACATGGGGTATCTTTCCATTTCTTTGTGTCTTCATTTTCTTTCATCAGTGTCTTACAGTTTTCAGTGCACAGATCTTTCATATGTTTGGTTAAATTTATTCATAAGAATTTGATTGTTTTTGATGCTGTTGTAAATGAGATTGCTTTCTTTATTTCTTTTTATGTGTCATTGTTAGCATACAGAAACACAACTAATTTCAGTATGTTGACTTTGTATCCTGCAACAGTTTTTTTGTGGAGTCTTCAGGATTTTCTGTACGTAAGATTGTATCATCTGCAAACAGAGACAGTTTTATTTCTTTTCTGACTTAGATGCCTTCATTTCTTTTTCTCCCCGAATTGCTCTGGCTAGGACTTCAGTACTCCTTCATGTTGAATAGGAGTGGGGAGAGTGGGCACTTTTTTTTTTTCCTGACTTTAGAGGAAAAGCTTTTAGCTTTTCACCATTGAGTATCTTAGCTGTGGGTCTGTCTTACATACCTTTATTGTGTTGCTCTCTGTACCTTTTGTATCCAGCTTGTTGGGAGCTTTTTATTATTAAAGGATATTGAATGTTGCCAAATGCTTTTCCTGCATTGATTGAGAGGACCATATGATTTTAATCCTTCATTCTATTAATGTAGTTTATCATGTTTATTGATTTCTATGTTGAAACATCCCGCTTGATTGTGGTGTATGATCCTTTCAGTGTGCTGCTAAATTCAATTTGCTATTATCTTGTTGAGAATTTTTGCATCTAGGTTCATCAGGGATATTGGCCGGTGGCTTTATTTTCTAGGAGTGTCCTTATCTGACATTGGCATCAGGGTAATGCAGGCCTCATAAATGAATTTGGGTGTATTCCTTCCTCTTCAGTTTTTTTGAAGAGTTTGAGAATTGTTACTAGTTCTTTAAATGTTTATAGGACTTCACCCGTGAAGTCATCTGACCCTGGGCTCTTCTTTGTTAGGAGGTTTTGGTTTTTGGGATTTTTTTTACTTTACTTTTTTTTTTTAATTGAAGTACAGTCAGTTACATTGTGTCAGTTTCTGGTGTACAGCACACTGTCCCGGTCATGCACGTACATACGTATATTCATTTTTGTTAGATGTTTGATTGCTACTTCAATCTCCTTAGTCACTATTGGTCTGTTCAGAGTTTCTTCTTCTTCATAATGCAGTCATGGGAGGTTGTATGTTTCTAGGAATGTACCCATTTCTTCTAGGTTATACAATTCGTTGGCGTATAATTACTCACAGAGGTTTCTTACGCTACTTTGTATTTCTGTGGTATCAGTTGTAATGTCTCCTTTTTCAGTTATAATTTTGAGTCCTCTTCTTTTCTTGGTGAGTCTAGCTAAAGCTTTGTCAGTTTTTTACTTTCTCAAAGCACCAACCTTTAGTTTTGTTGATTTTTGCATTGTCTTTCTAGTGTTTCTTTCATTGATTTCTGCTCTAATCTTTATTATTTCCTTCCTTCTGATAACTTTGGGCTTTGTTTTTATTTTTCTAATACCTTGGAGTGTAAAGTTAGGTTGTTTATTTGAGATCCTTCTTTTTCCTTAATATAGACATTTGTTGCTATCAACTTTCCTCTTAGAACTGCTTTTGCTGCATCCCATACGTTTCGATACTATGTCTTCCTTTTTATGAGTTTCAAGACACTTTCTGGTTTCCCTTTTGATTTCTGTTTTGTTCAGCTGTGTGTTGTTTAATTTGCAGGTATTTGTGAATTGTTCAGTTTTCTTTCTGTTACTGATTTCTAATTTTATACCACATGATCAGAAAAGGTGTTTGATAAAATTTTAGTCTTCTTAAATTTGTTAAGACTTACATTGTGGCTCAACACATCATTTATCCTGGATAATGTTCCATGTTTGCTTAAGGAAATGTGTGTTCTGGTGCTGCTGGGCAGAACGTTCTGTGTCTTTTAGGCCCAGTTGATCTGTAGTGTTATTTGGGTCTGCTGTTTCCTTATTAATTGTCTCCCTGGATGATAAAATCAATATTGAAGTCCCCTGCTATTATTGTATTGTTCTTTATTTCTCCCTAAAGGTGTCTGAATATTTGCTTTAAATATTTAGGTGCTCCAATGTTTGCTGTGTTAATATTTACAATTTCTATATCCTCTTGATGAATTAACCCTTTTATCACTGTATAGTGACACTCTTTATTTCTTGTAACCAGTTTTGACTGCTGGCAGACTTTTAGCTGTGAGGGAGCTGGAGGTGAATACAGGGGTCTTCAGGACCTCCAGTAGCACAGATAGGAGTGTCTGGGAGACCCAGCAGGCTTGCTTATGGATTGTGGCTGGGACAGGCTGGAACCCCATTTCAGGGACTTTTCAGAATCTACAAGCTGAGTCTGGCAGCTTTAACCCCAGGGGCTCCCAAACCACGGCCAAGAAGGGCTGGAGCTGGTTCATGATCCACTTCAGGGTCCGCAGCCCAGGATCTGTATGACTATCACTCAGCATACACATGTGTGTTACTCCTCTTGAGTAACCCTGACGTTTGGTCCTCATGACAGAACAAAAGCCACACGGGGTTGTAGCTAAGTTCTCAGGGGTTTGGAGCTGTTTCTGGGTCTATAACCTAGACTTTGGTCTGTGAGTCCACCACCTGGGTGTGAGCCTGCCTTCTTAAAACATCTGTCCTCAGTCTTTGACTCCAAGGGGTTTTACAGTCCCCTACCTTGGCCCTAAAGTCTCACAGAGGCACTTTTGTCTGTGAATAGATGCTAAATTACCGTTGTTGAAGGGGAACGCAAGCGAGGAACATCTTACTCAGCCACATCATTTCATAAATGGCTTTACTGAGGGGTTGCCTATAAGTGTTGTCTCAGACACTGACTTGATCCATAGTGGCTGCCCGGGGAGGGGCTCTGTGAAGGGTTCGGAGGTTGCTCCTGGGCTTACAGAGAGTGTCATGATCAATTAGTAATGTCTGCCCTGGACATCCGGGGAGTGCTGATACAAGTACCGTGTATTTGTCATCCCTGATCTGTAACATAAGCCTCAGCCAGTGGTGGTAGCTGCGATTTTCTGCTGGGTCATGCCCTGACATGGCCTTGGCAAGCTATTCAGATGCCTTGGTAGCAACTGGGTAATTTTGCTGTTTCCGTCTCTAGCCTAATGAACAAGAACTACCTTTCCACTAATTAAAATTGTATTTTAATTTTAATAATTGATTGACAAACACATCACACACATGTATTTTAGCTCTCAAGACAGTTAAGCTTTTGAAATATGTTCTGATCCCAAGAAAGATGGAAAATTTCCTAGAATGAATTCAAGAAATAAATTTAATTTAGATCAAAGTATACTAATGAATACCTTGGGTTTGTATTTTTTTTTAATGAAACTTTGGGATTTCATTTCTCTTTGTTCTTGAAACTGTATACATTTTGAAAAAAAAAAAGAGGACAATCGTGTTAATAGAAATTATAAATGCCATGAAAGAAAAAACCTCCAAATTATTTTAGTAAAAGCTACAGCAGAATAATTTCTCCCTCCAGATTAGTGCCTACACAATCAAACACTCAAATATCATGTCCCTGTAACCTTGCCTCTTCCCCAGAGCCTTGCACTTTTATTTCCCCAGTTGCTGTGTGGTTGTTATTGTAAAGGCACCATCTGACCCTCCATAATCCCCAGATTGCATTTCAGTGGATTGCAGTTGGACAGGCAGATAAATTTTTTTTTCAATTTTAGAAGCTTCCATCATACTTACCAGTATTTTTTAAAGTGATGCTAGTTTGGGTTACATGGAAACATTTGCTGAGCAGTCAGGGGAGGTCTGGCAACCAAGGACAGTGAGCAATGGTTAAATCAATCACTGTGATATTTATCAGGGGTGGAGTGGGGGGGAGGAATTGAAGCCAATAGTGTGAAATTTATTTTGAAGCGTTTAACATATCACAGTCATTAATTTAAAAATAGAACCCAAGAAGTATGCGAGATATGTAAGGAATGACGTTGGTCCCAGGATTAGGGAGACAACCTCACTGTGACTAAAAAAATAGAAACAAAATGGTGGTGCTGGGGTGACCACAGATCAGTCTCAAGTTCTAATTCTCCTAATAGTTTTGTGGTTGTTTCTCCTTCCTGGTTGGGTTAAATTTCTGGACTCCTGGGAAAAAAACCCTATGTTTTCAAATAAGAATTTCTAAAGATAGCAAAAACCATGCTGCTAAAAAGTGTTCATGGCCCAGTGAAATGGTTTACTAAGAAATGTGATATGAACCAATGAAACCAAACAGCTCTGCAATAATCCTGCATGTTGGCCGTGCCTTTAAAAACTGCAGAAACAATGACTCCAGCTCTCTGCGGGTCAGCTGTGGCATTTTCTCACTTCTGATGCCACACTTTTGTCCAGGACAGCAGGAGCTCCCAAGGTGAACTGCTGGTGACTTTCAGTTGCCACTGGAAGACCAGCTAGAGTACAGTTGGCTATTTTGGATGGTTGGTTATTTTCGGTGCAAGTTGTTTTAAATGTCGTCACACAACCCCCAACAGCCTCGCTGTGTCACCTGACACCCTGGTTACTTTCCAGGCTCGTACAACTGCGTGGTGATGAGATCTGTGTTCTGACAGAGTGGGAGGTGGAATCCCCTCGTGTACGCTTTGTTGCACAGTAGAGACTGATGCCAAGGCCTGGTTCCAACTGTCAGGGCAGAAGTGGGGGGCACATGAATTGTGGCTTTCTTTATGTTCCTGTTGACCTCATACTTTTATCAAATTATTTGTAATAAGAACTTTAGGAACTTTCGATAGATACCATGCATATTGTCTCATTCTCCCCAAACACCTCAAGTGGCTCATTCATTCTCTGAACCCAACGGCTTGGCAACCCTTTATGTGCCCTGAACCATGCGAAGATGTAAAGAACAGTTACTACAACTCTTGTCCTTACAAAGCCTTCTGATGTTTGAGACATTGGCAAATCTTTTTTTTTTGTAAAGAACGTAAGGAAACTTTTGATGATTTTACTGATAGTTATGCTTTCTCTTTGGTATGTTAGAATGTCATCTCTTCTCCCTTTTACACTGTGAAGAAGGGGCAAGAATTATTCATTGAAAACATTACCATTTGGAGCACTAACCACAGGCATATCCTGTCCCACAGTGTGCCTGGCCCTTTTTCACAATCTTTGTAGTCAGGCCGAAGAAGCAGATATTAGCATTCATGACAAGCCAACAGCTCCTCTCAAGTGCAAAGTGAGCACACACACACGAATCATGGGAAAGAGGAGAAAACGAACATCATGAAAGGAACACAAAATTGTCAAACGGAAGAATTAACACGCAAGGTAACAGAGTTAATAAGAGAGAGCCTTGCATCCACACAATAGTACAGCGTGATACGCGTTGTGGTAGCAAAGATGGTTGAGTCCAAAGAGGAAACATCGTAGACAGACAGGGGGAGAATAGATAAGAGTTCCTGGGGGTGGGTAAGGTATAGCTCAAGTGGTAGAGCGCATGCTTAGCATGTACAGGGTCCTGGGTTCAATCCCCAGTACCGCCTGTAAAAAAATAAATAAGTAAATAAACCTAATTACTACCCCTCCCCCCAAAAAAACCTACAAAAAAAAAAAAGAGTTCTTGGAGGAGGTGATTTTTCAGAATTCACATTGATGTCATCTAGGAAAAGAGGGCGTAGCTGATTTTTCAAGTCAAATGTACAGACAAGGCAGGGTAAGACAGAGGACTCAGTAGGTGATACAAAGAGATCAGGAAGAGTCTACGTTCATAATCGTGACTTGCATTTGTGTCGCGCTTCACAATTTTCCAAGTGCTCTAACAGCCATTCTCAGTCAGTTCCAACAAGAACCTGTCAGGTAGACACATGTGATAATGTTTCACAGTTGGGAAAACTCCACTTAGAGAAGGCAAGTGATTTGCCCACTGGACAGGTTCCAGCCTTCTGATACCCAACTAAATGGCTTTCCGACTACTTTACAGCTGCCCCCACTGTGTATTAGCTGGTATAAATACAAAGTGCCCTGTATTATGTTGGCAGAGGGAGTAGTAAACGGAAAGAGGACAAAGTGGAGAAAGCAAGTTCTGGGATGTTCTAAAGAAAACATAGTTTTATCCTTGAACCTGGAGTTTTCACCTGAGTTCTGTAAAGTCTATTAAAATTAAAAATTCCATAGAAATGACTCAAAATTTAAAAAATTAACATATTAACAAAACTTGATTTTGGAAGTAGATTAGGTATGGGAGAAAATATTAGGAATTAATACCTTAATTTTTTACACTATTTTACTTGTGTGATGCACTAACACTTTATTAACTAGTATTCATATGTTTGGTCATACAACATGCTATGATTTCTTTTTCTGCAAGGAATCAACGATGTGCTTATAAACTTAACGCACATGTAAAGAATCCCTATTGTGCTCTTGCCAATCCAGCAACGGTTCCTTCTTCTCCTCACAGCACCCCATCATTTCTGGGCCTCCATCCTCTTGCTCATTGGATAGGAACATTTGTGGACCAGTCAGTCCGGTGCCCCACCTTCCCTCATGGCATCTGAGTTAAGGTAATCAGATGCCCCTTCTCTGGAATTTGAATCGTACACTGTTGAAATTTGACGACTGAAATGGCAGGGACTTACTTGTCTCCATAAGTCATGTGGAAGACACCCCCTCTCAGTTCCTTCTAAATCAATTCTTGGGGCCCTGTCTGTTCCACCACTGAAGTGATCATGTGTATATAATTCATCCTATTTGTAAAACTGTATATAACACTTAGAAAAATTAAAACAAAAAACAGATCAGTGCTCCTTTAATTTGTCCAGGATATATTGAACCAGAAGAGTTCCAAATTGACTGTTTCAGAATAATTACTTTCTATTGCACAGTTGCTTTAAAAGAACCTTAAATTTTGCTGATCCATTCAGAAATTTCCAGTTTACCTTAATGCATGAAATTCATGTATTGTTTTTTTCCAAGATCTACTGTCAAAATTTTGTGGCAAATATTTTATTAAACATGTAACAATGGATGGAAATTTTTATTAGGAATAAAATCTTTTTTTTAATTAAAAAGAAAAAAAAAGAAACAATCCACTTTGTATCATCGCCATTATGGCCTCTCTAGCTCTTGCTGCCATCTTTCCTCTTCCAGTTTCCCGCAGTAGCTTCCTCAATGTTCCCTGTTGTCACTTTTGCCCCCGTTAAGTTTATTTTCCTTGTGAAATCTGAGGAATTTTTTTTTAAGGCACAAATCTGTTAATTCCTTTGCAGTTCTCTTGCAGTGGCTTCCAACTGGATTTAGAATAAAATATGAACCCCTTACCTCTGTATGTTACCTGACCACTGCTTACCTCCGCAGACCTGCTGCCTGTCACTCTCACCCTCACTCACTAACCCCCAGCCACTCTGGAAAGAGAGAGGAGAGGGGGAGGGAAGGGAGAGGAATAGTCATCTTGGAGACTGTAAGTTATTTCAGCAATCAGTTGACCCTCAGTAAATGAAAAGTTCTTACCATTCATTCAGCACATCAGTTTTGAGTCCCTCTTTATCCCTTCGAACGGCTGGGCTAACAGGGCAAATGAGACAAAGTCTCTGATCCTACATGGCCTGTATTGTAATGGAGAGTAGTCAAATTAAGAATATTTAACAGAATCCAGCATAGGCTAAAAGGCAGCTCTCAGAGACATTAAGAAGATGTTTTGATGGACGGGAGAAACATTTGGATATCCAAAGTGCACATCCTACCAAAAAGACTACAGAAGGGAACTCATGGATTGGTAAACTCTAGTGTATTCCTTCTTTAAAAGTCATACTTTACAGCCATTTGTAGTCATGTTTCCTACTCAGGAGTAGGTAATGATGCTTTTATGTTTGTGGGAAGAAATCATTCGTGAAGACATACTACTACCTTGAAATTATAGAACACCTTCCAAGTCATAAATGGTAACGTTTGAAAGAGAAATTGATTTTGTCTTTGACAACAATAGGCACACCTCTAGAAAAACAGTAATGGGGAAGGTGTTTTAACATCACACCACGAGTCTAGGGACAAATGTGATTAATTATGTGGTCTAACTGTTGACTCCTCCCTAACAAAGATTTCTTCAAAATGAGATGTGCAGAATCTCACTTACACAACTGAAAACATGGGAAACAATCTTCAAGGTAAAAGGTCCAGCATTTTTTTTTTTTTTAAAGAGCCTGGAAGAAAGGGACCCACATGTGAAGAGTAGTCAAGTGGTGATTTCAATTTTTTTCTTTCTGCTTATCTATAGTTTCTATTTTTTCTGTAATGAACATGTATGATTTATATAATTTAAATTAAGTTATTTTAAATGAAGAGAAGATGTTAACTTCTTTCCAATGACTGTATTTTCCAACTCTTTCTTTCGGAAAGGGACCAAAGAAGAGAGTTGTTTGTACCTTAGTGAGATTTGATAAAATTGTTGAGAAACTGAACGTGGTTTCAGGTTCTGCTTCTCCAGTTTCTTGAAGCTCTGGCCTTTTCTCCAATGTCCTGAATGCTTCTTGAATAACAGAATTGTGGTATCTAAACTTCTCCTTGCATTTCATTCAACTGAAGTGCCCTTTGACTCGTATCCTCGTTGGTTGGGTGCCACTCGTGTTGTGGTTCTTTTTTTCCACTTGTGAATGGCCTACACTTTTTAAGAAATTTTGTTTAAAATTTTATTTATGCATTGAGGTAAAAATGTGCGTTGAGTGAAATGCCTAGATCTTAGGTGTACAGATAGATGAGTTGTGACAGATGTATTCACCTATGTAACCAACACCCCAATCAAGTTATGGCGGCCAGCCCAGAGGGTTCACTAGTGCCAACTTTCCAGTCAATCCCCACCCTCCATAAGCAACTGCTCTTTTGATTTCTATCTCCATGGTTTCACTTTGCCTGTTGTTGATCTTCATATAAATGGAATCTTGTTGCGTGAATTCTTTCGTGTCTAGCGTCTGTCGTTCAGCCAAAGGGCCTTGAAATTCCATCATGTTGCCGTGTGTATCAGTAGCTCCCTTTCATTCTTGAGTAGTCTTCCCCTCTATTCCTGAACCACAATTTATTTACCCATTCTTTTGTTGATGGGCTCAATACCATCAACTTTTTTAAAAATATGTTTTTATTTTGTGAAATAGTTCAGAAAAAAGTGAATAGAATTGTATATGATAAATACTCGTGGATACATTCGGCTTTATCATCTAATTATTTGCTTCATATATTTTTTCTTCAGTATTTTAAAATTGTGGTAAAAAAAGCATATAACAAAATATATCATCTTAACCATTTTTAAGTGTACAATGAAGTATATTAACATTGTTGTGCAATACTTTGTCATCTTGCAAAACTGAAACTCTATATTCTTTTATACAACAACTGCCCCCCTTCCTCTCCTTCCAACCCCTGGCAACCACCATGCTATTTTCTAACTCTATGAATTTGACTATTCTAGGTCTCTTATACAAGTGGAACCATACAGTTTTTGTCTTGTTATGAGTGGCTTATTTCACTTGGCATATTGTCCCCAAGGTACATCCATGTGGTAGCAAGCGAAAGGATTTTCTTCTTTGTTAAGGCTGAATAATGGTGCATTGGATGATTGTACCATATTTTGCTTATCCATTCATCCACTGATGGACCCTTGGGTTGCTTCTGCCTCTTGGCTATCATGAATTATGCTGAGATGAGCATACCTCTTAAGAGAAATATCTCTTTGAGACTCTGCTTTTAATTCTTTCAGATATATATCCAAAATGGGATATATGGTGGTTCTATTTTTAATGTTTTGGAAAACTGCCATCCAATTTCCATAGTGGCTGCGCCATTTTATATCTGCAGCAACAGAGCTTCAAATGTTATTTTGAAAGAGTCAAATATTGTAGTTAGAGTGGAAGTCCTAGGCTTCCTTTGCCTTTCACTCTCTTCTTCCTCCGGCCAGAGAAAGTCACTGTCTCAGATTTGATACTTCTGTTGCCCATGCATGCTTTTATATTGCTTTCTTGACTTTTGGCCTCTGTTACTGTGGATATCTGCTGTCACTCTGATTTTTGTGTTATTCTAGAGATAATGTTTTTTTTTTTCCTCTCTCTCTGGTGGTTTCTTTTGAAATTCTGCAGTTTTACTACAGGTTGTCTAAGTATGGCCAGGTGCAATTGTTTTTAAAATTGCTGATGTTCTAAAATGTTTTAAAATTAATTTTGCTCAATGGTCAGAAAATGCTTTTACTCTGAGGACCCGGGTCTTTCTTCAGTTCTGGAAAATTAGCAATAATTTATCTTCAGATATTGCTTCTTCACTGTTCTCTCCACTCTCTTATTTTGGAATTCCTGTTAAACAAATGTGGGAGCCTTAGAAAGTCTCCCTACTTCAGTTACTTTTTTATCCCTTTGTCTCCCCACCACACTGTGAACATTTCAGTTCTATGTTCCTGTTAACAAATGCACTCTATATTCTGCTGGAGTTTATCCCATTCATTGCATGGTTTGTTTCAGTAGCTATATTGTTTATCTCCAAGATTTTTAGTTAGTTTTTTCACATTTACCTATTATTTAATAATCTATACATATTTTTAAAATAGAAGTTATGCTTTATTTCCATGAACATTTTAAGTACGATTAAAGCCTGTCAAAGTCTATAATTAGTTTAATCTAGAGGGGACAAATGTTAAAGTACTTATTTTGCTGGTTATATTTTTCCCCCTATATAATTGGACTCCGTGACCCATTTACGTATTTTCTCCTTAAAAAATTGTCTTCATTCTTCAGTTTTCATTTAAAGATAGTAAAACAGAGGGCCATGCTAGCCTCTCTGTGATAATGCCAGAACGTTTAATGATGTTTTAATGATGTAAAATGATTCCTACAAGGATACTGTCTAAATCTTAACACTCACCTAAAATATGGTTTAAGGTTTTTCTGATATTAAAATCATGTATACATTTATAAAAATTCAAATGACTTGAAAGTATTTAAAGCAGAAAACAAAGATTATTTCATATTAATAAAGATCCTGTCAAACATTTTATAAAATAAATATAGAGATTATAGTTAAATGTTTTTAAAATTTTTTTAACAAAATAGGCCATTGCATTATAGGCATTTTTCACGTAATAAATTACAGATATCATTGCATAATAATAAATATAATATTATATCTATTTTTGAAAACGGGTTTTCTGGCATTAGTGGGTAGGAATAGGATTGGGTTTATTTGAGCAATCCCCCGTTGCTGGGCATTTAGGTTGTTTCTAGGTCACTGTAATAAACATTGCTAGGAACGTACTTTTAAATATCTAGAATTGTGAGCCTCTTTCAGAATAATATATGCTATCTAAATATTTTTCATTACCCTTGCTTTTTGTTATTGTACTAATACAACATAAAATTTACCAGATTAACTAAGTGTGTACTTAAGTGACATTAAGTCCATTCACACTGTTGTGCAATTATTCTTGCTTTCAACTGAGTGTGAAGCCACAGACTGATTGAAGAAATCTCCTTGTGATGAAATACGTTGCAGACAAGACTCAAGAAATCCTAGGCTTGCTTTAAGTTTTTAAGTGTTTTATATCTCTGCCTTTGATAATGTGGATTTTTGTCAGAGTAATTGGGAAATGTCATATCCATGAGATAACCAAAAAGAAAGACTTAACATTTGTTCGCTACCTGCAAATAGCATAGAAAACTATGAATGAGTTGTTTTAAAAGATGCTGGAAATTTAAGGGTTGAAATATTTTGTTCCACAAACCTGATCAGACTTGTATTTATTTTTCATTTGTTTGAGCAGGATGTTCATTGCCCAGGTTAGTAAGGAAAAGAAGGCAGTTGTTCTGAAACTGACTTAAAGATGATCTGGGATTATTTTCTATGTTAAAAAGCAAGTAGCAATTATTTGGTTTTTCTGGATGTAGGAAAAAGGCTGGATCCAAAAATAAAATAAAATAAATCATCAATAACTCATCCACATGGAGTTGTAACATTTTAGAGTATTTCCTTCCAGTCTTTTTTTCTATGTAAACTCGGAAGATACATCATTTTCTTTATTTGACTTGCTTAGATTATCATTTCACAAAATGTATTCTGAGGAATATTAGTCTTATGTCCTTTGATAAGAAGCTGTTTGTGGTCATCAGTTCAGAAGACTAACTATTTTCTTGATTTAGAAATTTATAATTCTCGTTGGCAAGTTCATAGCTTTTTGGTTAATAAATATCTCTATATTTATTTAACCCACCATTCTCCAGACCAATTTGATCCAAGAATCCTCCTGTTACAATGTTTTAATAGTCTCAGTAGGTGTTGATGATGGTAGAACAGCTGTTGATGATTACATTACTTGCAATCTGCCAATTTTCATCATTTCTTATTTGCGCCAACAAGCAGAGTAATTGCTTTCTGTGCTGTTGGGATCCCAGTCTCTTCGGTACGTGAGATGCCGTTTCTGCTGGACTGATAGAAAACTAATAGAGGACATGGATTAAGAGCTCAGTTTAGAGGCAGTCTTTAACTCAAATCCCTATGTTTCAGTTTTAATATCTGTAAAAGGAGCTTAATATAAGTATCCACTATCCAAGATGGTGAAGAAATTGGCATACATAAAACACTTCACACAGGCTTAGAGATAGTAAGTGCTCAAAAATGTTAGTAACGTGGCTGTAGAATTAATAGCAGTAGTAATAGCAGGCGATTATCAAATTAATAGTAATAATAGCAGCAACAGTACTAGGAGTTGTAGCAGCAGCTGTAGTAATAGTAGTAGCCGTGCTAGTAGTGGTGATGGTAATATTAACAGTGGTACCGATAAGACTTAGTATATTAGTATAGTGTAATAACATCCTCACACCTTCAGAAGTTACACAATTAATTTACCTTTGAAATTAAACCAAAATCAAATTGATTTAAGAATTTTGTGATGGCTTATAAAACAATTAAATCACAGCAGTAAATCTCTACTTGTAATTCACACGACCCTGGGGTCTGGTAAGAGCCAGACAGGCTGGGTATTTTGACTCATGGGAAGCACTTGCCTCGTAAATTGAAGAGCCCCATCCTGAGGCAATGCAGCCATGGGTCAGGGAAATTTGAGGAGAGAGCTGGGCATTTATTTCACACTCTCAAAATCTTCAGGCAATTTGTAGCCAGTGAGCAGAGTCGTGGTGACCCACATGGAATTGCATAAGAGAATAGCATGCCACAAACAGGACAGACCTGATTTATTTAGTAACATTTGGGAACCGTTTAAAGAAGTTGTGTCCATTTATAGCTAGTGCTTGGGGCTGAAGAAGGAGATGGTTTATCCACAGTCTTCCCTCTCCTGAATGAAGGTGAGATGGAAAAATGAATGGATCCAAGAAAAAAGTGCTTCCTCTTACCGTAAGGACTTTCTATAAATGTCTCAAGCTTTAAACATTTCTTTTACATGTGTTTTATGTGCTGTTTTGAAAAGAATAAAATTGAAAAGCCATTTATCTTTGTCTTGAACAATATTTATTAGGTATCAGGCAGAAAAAAAAAGTCACACAATTTATTCGTGGAAGTATATTAATAGCGAATGCTTAATAAGCATTTACCATGGATTATGTTATTTCGTTTCTTCCAACAATCCTATAAAGCAGAGACACTTATCATCCCATGTTTACAGATGAAGTGATGATGCCCAGATTTTGACTTGCCCAGTGTTGGGGAGGAAAAAATTGTCTTGGTGCCTTCCTAGGTTCTCCAGCTGCGGCCCTGTAAATTGGACTGCCAAAAGACAGATTCACGAACCACAAAATAAAAGCCTACAAATTATTACTTAATACAAGGTTTGCATGACACAGGATTCTTCCTAAGGAAATGTAGACCTCAAGAAATGTTAAACTTGAGCATTTGTACACTACGTTTGAGGAAGAGTGGAAAGTTATGGGGAAATGTGATGGGACAGAAGGATATGAGCAAAGGTAGTAAACTAGGGGAAGCTGAGCATGGCCTGCTTGTTTGGACTCATCTTGGTCCCTCTGTCTTCAGACATGAGGATGCTTCTCCCACACGAGGATCTGATTACCTACTTCCGGGATGGAGAGGGAGGTCAGAGAGAACTTCCTGCAGCTGCTGTTTCTCAAATTCCTTCAGCTGAAAATATGCCCTCTGCCAAGGTGCCATATTTTGGGGTAGCCTGTTCTGAACCTCATCACTGCAGAGTTGCTGAAGGTCTCTGAGCCTGCTGTGTGACATGAGTGGCTTGCAATAGCGCCATGATTCTCATACTCATGTGTACATCAGAATCACCTGGAGAGCTTTCAAAAAATACAGATTCCTGGACCCAAACCCGAGAATACTGATTTAGTCACTTCTGAGGGGTGGAAGTCCCATGTACTTAGTAAGCCTCTGCCAGACATTCTGATCTGTGATGCCCTATCTGCCTCTAAATGTCAATCGATTCTCCTACAGCTTGTTACTGTCCCTTGGCATCAGGGCTGGATTCTGATGTGAGCAGCTTGCTGACGTGGCAGAAGCAGAACATCATTAAAAGAAAGCACAAGTAAATCATCTGTACGTCCAATGAGGCTAATTACACCAGCCAAACCCTCCCTGTCAGCATATGGACAAAATGCACGGTGGAAGCAGCTGGCAGAGATGTACCCACTTCTTAAACACATTCAGCAAGATGGAAGTGAGCCGGTGCAGCGCTCCTTACAGAAATTGCTAAGTCTGCGTGATCATCAAAAACATTTGGTCACCGGAATAGAGCTTGAATGTGAAAGCTTTCAAGCAACAATTCAGATCATTTTCTTGGGATAGCTTCATATTTACATGCAAATGGTGTTTTTTTTTTTTTTTATTTTCTTCATACACAATTCCATCTAAAAGCCTGTTGAGTTTCTTTCTGTAAGAGCAACAAGATTTTTTGAAAAACTCTTTGGTGATTGCCGTTAATATAATGATTTCTATTGTGGAAGTGGTTTATGCAATGTATTATATTTTACAGTGGGCTTTGGTTTTCTTTAAGTGTTTGTGTGATTATCCATGAAAATAGGAGACGAGTAATATTTAACATTAATGGAAGGTTTACTCTGTGCCATGCACCATCCTACTTAATTTATATACCTGTATCTGTATTATCAGTGTCTATCTCTACACTTGTTTAGTTCTCTCAATAATTGCATATGATAAATATTACTCTCAGATCTCTTTTATATGATGAGGAATCTGGGCTAAGTAAGTTGCCCAATATCACATATTTACTAAGGAGTGGAGCTGGCATGTGAATCCAGCAGACTGAGTCCAGATCCTCCACTTTGATATTTAGATCAGTATTTCCCAAAGTATGAATTTTGGAAAGTACTTGCACAGGATATTAATGATTTTTAAAAGAAAAAAGAAAGCATGAATTAACTCAGTAAGTTTGGGGAGTATTGGGCTAAACAAATAGGTTTCTTTTGCACATGATTTTTCAGAATCTCGAAAAGCTCATGTGCTTTAGAAATCTCTAAAAGACAAATGCAGAATATAACATTTCCAAACCTCCGAGGCCAACAGTAAGTTGCCACAATGCATCTGTGTTCTTTACTTTAAAAATGATCGTTCGAGTAAACTGGTAATTCCTTTCTGGGGAATAATTTAGCCATATACATGAAAAGCCTCTCAATCTTGGTGTGTTCAAAATAAACCACTGGGGTGGGGAAGAAAATATTAGAACATCTATTTAAAATTTCTCACATTTAATTTTGTGTGTTTATGTTTTGTTATATAGATGTTATGTAAATGTATATATAAATTCATTTATATTGATAAATATTATAAATACATATTTAAGTGTATATTGTTTGATCATATATTATACATAATTATAAATTATGTATAATTTTAGAATAGTAACATGTATATAAGCTGCAAATAATTTAATAGGTATGTACTGGGGATGGGCTGCACTAATACTGAGGGGCTTACTTAGCCACACATAAGAAAAGCCTTCAATTTCTTCATATGCTTTGACCCAGGAATTTCACTCCTTGGAATGTATTCAGTTTATCCTAAAGAAATAATAACCTTGCATGTGACAAATACTTAACTACAGGGGGTATTTATTGAAGAAACACTTGTACTTGTGAGCATTGAAAACAGTCCAAATATCCAACAACGAGATTGGTTACATTCATTATGGTACTGCCATATAAAGAATCTTAACAGGGAGCTATTGAAAATTATATAGTAGTAGAATACACTAGAGTCTAGGGGAAAAAAATCATGATTTTGTAAAACACAGATGACAAAAGAGTTCCTATGCCTGGAAGAAAGGATTGACTGGAATAACAAATCAAAATGTTAATAGTGGTAGCTCTTGGTGGTGTGAGAAGGGGCAAGTTTTATTTTCTTTATGCTTCCTTGTGTTTTCCTAAGTCTTGTACAGTAAATGTGCATTTTTGAGTAAGCATTATATTCGTAAGTTTCAAAATGTGGTGGGTTATAGAAGAGGGTGCAGTAACAGTCTTTGTGGTCCTGTCTCCCAGACAATGCCTTCCTGTCTCCAGCAGCATCCATCGTTATTTTTTTTAACATTTTTTTATTGATTTGTAATCATTTTACAATGTTGTGTTATTTCTTTCTGTGTATCTTTCCAAGGATGTGTTGTGTTGATAAAATTTGCATATATACATGTACTCTTTTTACCCTTTATGACATAGACAATAGCATATAATACACACTGTTTTGTAGTTTGCTATATTGAATAAACTGGCACACGTGTCATTTCATCCCTGTGGATTCATTCCTAAGAGTGGAATTGTAGGTCAAAGAAAATGTACATTTGTCATTTGGATAAATATTGCCATCTTGTCCTCTGAAGTTATGAAAAAATCTTTTCATATTTCCTTCCAGTACTTTAATGGTTTGAGTGGTTTTATTTTTTTTTAACATTTTAATTTAGATCCATTTAAATTTTTATCCTGGCTTAATGGGTACTTAATAAGGAAAATAAATGATCTGAAATATTAAACTCCTCACTCATAGTGGAAATTCAAGTGCTGGTTGTCTTCATCTGTTTAGATCACAGGATCTAGATGCAAATAAGGACGGCTTGGAAAGGTTCAGCTTACGTGGCGGGTGAGTGACATAGCCAGACCTCTGCTCGGCTGTATGCGGGTTTATTTGCTTCCAGAGTCTCATGGTAGTGAAGAGGCAAGCCCTGAGAGCTTGATTTCCACCTTCACGTAAATTTTCCCGTTCAATAGAATTCAAGTTGCTGTTTGGATTTACCTTCTGAAATATCGTAAGTTGTTTTAATCATTTAAATGAAAAGAAGTGGTCTCCCCTGCAGGAATGGGGTCTCTGTGTATGGGCTGCATGAATTTGTGTAGGACAATGTGAGAGCACATAGGAAGGGAATTAATGTTATTTCTGCAGAGATTCTGCAGACCTGTTACTGACTGGTGAGCCTAAGCAGCTGGACCGAAATGTCAGATGGATTTGCCCAGCTGACTCAAGTTGCCAAAAAGAGAGGCGCATAGTAGCTCCATAAATTGACCCTCTCCAGCCAAGCCCTGCTTAATATAGTTACGGCATGAGCTGAGCTGTAGTCACTCCTAGCAGCTCAGCAAGCACCACTGGGTGCTTTTCTTGGGGGGAAAAAATTGCTCAAGGTGGTGTTGACCTGGGACACCTGTTAAGTGGGGGAAACGTCTTGAGAGCTTTAAAAATATATATATACCTTCTTGATTTCTCCTTTTCTAGCAAGACAGAAAAATATAGGAAAAAAAAATCATGTCAGAACATAGCAGGAATTCAGATCAAGAAGAACTCTTTGATGGGGAGATTGATGAAGATGAAATCTTGGCCAACTTGTCCCCAGAAGAGCTCAAAGAACTACAATCAGAAATGGAAGTCATGGCCCCTGACCCCAGGCTTCCCGCGGGAATGATTCAGAAGGATCAGACTGACAAGCCACCAACAGGAAACTTTGACCATAAATCTCTTGTTGATTATATGTATTGGCAAAAGGCGTCCAGACGCATGCTGGAAGACGAACGTGTTCCTGTCACCTTTGTGCCATCCGAGGTAACCGGGGATTTGTGTACGACGGAGAAATGGCTGCCTGGGCTGGGCTGGCACCTGTCCATGTTGTAACTGTCATTTCTCAAGACTCCTGTGTTTTGTCTTTTTTTTTTTTTTTTTTTTTTTTTGCTATTTTTAGATTATGGCAGATGGAAACTTTCTAAAACACTTATATTGGTATAATTGGGAGGAAAAGTGGTCCTTTCTTGTAAATATCTCTTTTAAAAATTGCTATGGCGGTTGTGGTGCAGGAAAGCCTGTACTCTGTAGACATGACGCTTAATGAAGTAACTCATAACCCAGAAGCATTTGTCCTACATGCTTCTTTTTTGGCTCACAGGACCCCTTAAGAGGCTGAAGCAAACTTTGTGTCCTCTCCTTCTGGTACATGCCAAGATATGCAATATTTCACATACAGTCTGAAAGGTGTCACAGTCCCCTGAAGTCCAGCCACACACCCTGCAATGAAACCCAAGTGAAAGAACTGAAAAAAATCCCTCATTACCACAGTGCGTTGGCTAACAGTGATGAATTTTGAAATTGATGTATTAAGGTGTTTTAAAGATAGTGCTTTCTTTAATTACGTTTCTTACATGAAAACTAGAATTGTGGTTCAATCTACGAACTTGTGCATTAGCATAATTTTTAAATGTTTCACTTAAAAATGACTTAGCAAAAAGAAGACAGAGATCCCGGCAGGTAAAGTCTCTTTTAGTTAGGCCTCCTGATACAGATAACATTCTTGCCACATTACTATCATGCTGGCTGTAATTTAAGGAAAGCTATAAACTGGTTTCATGGTCAGGAGGGTTTAAACATGTATTGCACTCAAGAAAATAAGTTGCTGGCTTGATCAGTTTAGAGTGTCAGGTACAATTTTTAGACATTTTACAACTAGATTAAAAGCCAATTCTGTATGAACACCAACTTCAGATTAAAAAAAAAAAGGGTACTTTGAACACTTTTTCTTCCTTCAGAATACTTGAAACAGCTTGATGGTTGGCTCCCCCTGCTGAGACAGATGAGAAATGCAGTGGTGAGGGCTGTAGGTAGTTAAGGTGTCTGTCAACTGTCAATTCCAACTTGTAATGTGCATAGCAGTAAAATCAAGTTCGTATTTTTTTAATTTTAGGTTTATCTTTTTTATTGAGATAACATTGGTTTATAACACTGTGTAAGTTTCATGTGTACATTATATTTCTACTTCTATATACCCAACAGCATGCTCACCACCAAAAATTTAGTTTCCATCTGCCACCGTACAGTTGATCCCCTTCACCCATTTTGCCCTCCCCAAGATCAAGTTCTTGCTCGGATGAGCCTGTGTGTCAAACTGCTACACCAGCTTTCAGAATGACACCTATGAGGTACACAAACTTTATAGGAAAGTGATAAGCAAATTCTAATAAACATTGATAATAGACTTATTTTCCCTCCCTGAGTAAGTAGTTGTTTCTAAATCTCTGATAATCTTGTCCCCTTTTGTAGCTGGCACTGCCTCCTAGACACTTCCCTTCCAAAGGAACTGGACCAGTAAGCCTGTTTCTGGATCATCCAGGGCAGTTTTCACAGAGCTGAGCAGACAAAATCAAAGTCAAGGGTTAAATATCAAACTGCTCTCATTTTCCCCACAATATCTTACATTTTCAGGGAAACTTGTTGTACACGTTATATTAGATTGGCAAACATATTAACCATGCAAATCTTGGTTAGGGCAATAAGGAAATGATTGTGTGACCCAGAGCTGTTGAATACAAAGATGCCTTTTCAGCTGTATACGAAACAAAGATTTCAATGAATGGATAGAAACATGCATAAGGTTTTCAAAACAATTTTTAACTGTTTCTGGAATTGAACACCAGCTTCAAAAACAATAGGTCTGAAAACAAAATTAACTAGGTTTCATTTTAATACATGGGATGAGATGAACACAGCCAAAAACATGTGCATTTGTGCATGTGTGTGCCTATAAAACTTTATTTTGATTGTATTTGTTTGCAAAACTAATATGTGTACTTTGTTTAAAAAACCATCAAAAACAGTCTAGAATTATATGATGTAAAAAGTGGAAATCCCCCCATTTCTTCCCTTCATCAGTTATCTTAATGGTTACTTCTCATCCTCAGAGATAACTACTAATTTAGTAAACATTACAACAGTCTTTGTTTCCTATACATTTATTAACTTATGTGTGTGTGTATATATGTATGTGTATAAATACACACATATACAAATGGAATTCTATAAATGCAGCTTACTGGCTTTTTTTCATTTAGTCATAAATCTTTTTATAATCTCCAATAGATACTGCTCTACTTCATATTTGTTCATGGCTATATATTCTAACCCTCCTAAACGTCTCTTTTAGGAAAATACTCAAGCGGTATGTGAAAAAATAGACAAAGGCAATAAAAATGTGTCCCAGTATTTAAAAGAAAAGCTTAATAATGAAATTGCTGCGCTTAGAAGAAAATCAAAGGACAGCAATGATGTTGAAGAAACAAATGATGATGATAATGAAGATAATGAAGATGATGGAGATGAAGAAGATGAGGGAGAAGACAACAGCACAGAGAGTGATGAGAAAACCAAAAGAGAAGAGGAAGGCGAAGTAAAGGAGCAAATCACAAATGGCGAGAACAGCTGCCAACAGGTGACTAATAAAGCATTTGAAGAACAGAAGGACAGACCTGAACCCCAAGAAAAAACTGAGAAAAAAATATCAAAATTAGATCCCAAGAAATTAGCTCTAGATACCAGTTTTTTGAAGGTAAGTGCAAGGCCTTCAGGAAACCAAACGGACCTGGATGGGAGCTTGAGGCGAGTGAGACAAAATGACCCTGACATGAAGGAACTCAACCTGAACAACATTGAAAACATCCCCAGGGAAATGTTACTGGACTTTGTCAACGCAATGAAGAAAAACAAACACATCAAAACCTTCAGCTTAGCAAACGTGGGTGCGGATGAGAGCGTAGCATTCGCCTTGGCCAACATGTTGCGTGAAAATAGGAGTATTACCACTCTCAACATCGAGTCCAATTTCATCACAGGCAAGGGCATCGTGGCCATCATGCGGTGTCTCCAGTTCAATGAGACACTAACCGAACTTCGGTTTCACAATCAAAGGCACATGTTGGGCCACCATGCTGAAATGGAAATATCCAGGCTCTTGAAGGCGAATAACACTCTCTTGAAGATGGGCTACCATTTTGAGCTTCCAGGTCCCAGAATGGTGGTAACCAATCTGCTCACCAGGAATCAGGATAAACAAAGACAGAGAAGACAAGAAGAGCAAAAACAGCAGCAACTCAAAGAGCAGAGGAGGTTAATAGCCATGTTGGAGAAAGGGTTGGGGCTGCCACCTGGGATGTGGGAGAGGCTGGGAGGACCAATGCCCGACTCTCGGATGCAGGAGTTCCTCCAGCCTCCTCCTCCTTCTCCTCCTCGACCTCCCAACCCCCAAGCGGTCCCCTTCAGTCGGCGAAATGAAGTGGCGAAAAAGCCATCGCAGGCTCCGCAGTACAGGACGGACCCCGACTCCTTCCGGGTGGTGCAGCTGAAGAGGATCCAGCGCAAATCCCGGATGCCGGAAGCCAGAGAACCACCCGAGAAAACCAACCTCAAAGACGTGATCAAAATGCTCAAACCGGTGCCGAGAAACAGGCCACCCCCATTGGTGGAAATCACCCCCAGAGATCAGCTCTTGAACGACATTCGTCACAGCAACGTCGCCTACCTGAAACCTGTAAGTAGGAGGAAGGAGACATGGTGAACACACAGCACAATTGACAGCTCCCAACTGGGAGATTCTAATTGTGACTAACTGAGGAAAACCCACCAGCATTACCATAGATCTAAATTGCTGGTCATCCCCAAAGGCATGTCTTTTTAACTTCCGTAACAGTGATACTAACAGCTAACGTGTATTGAGCGCTGATGATGGACCAGATTCACTATGAATTATCGCGTATTATATAGGGTTATATACCTAACCCTGTAAGGTAGGTGTTATTGTTCTCACTGTTAAATAAGAAGGAAACTGAGGCTTAGAGACGTGAAATAACATATGCAGGAGGAACAGCTTGGAAGGGGTAGAGCTGACGTTGATGTTCAGTTCTGAGTCCGGGGTCAAGCTTTCATTCACCCCATCCACACAGAGCAGACCAGCAGAGATCCCCGGGGAGCCTGCTGCAGGAAAAAATAAGCATGAAGTCCAAGGGGGCTAGTTGTTTGTGGGCGAGTGCTCCCATTGTGCTTTCAAAACAATTGGTTCTTTTGCAGCAGATGGATGGAGACTACCTGCCATGGCAATCAGACTCTTTTTTTAAGGTGGGCAGACAAATAATGAACCACAGATTTGCATCTCCAGGAATGAACGGAGCCGTCATTCACTGTTATTTCCTTTTCGTATTTCCTGTGATTCGCAATTACTGCTGCTGTTAGAGGAACATCTTGTATTCCTTGCAGCTTAAGTTATACAAATGCATTTTTGTATGGTCATCACTGTGACGGCATTGATAGAGGCTGAAAGGTGTGTGTCTGGAGGCCACGGTTGATAATTAACTGTGTTATTTTTAAATCTAGTGTGGAATTTAGCCAAGGTATTACGTTGGCAAGAGAGTATATTATTTCATCGTATAGAGTCATAGTTTTTTCAAGATGTTTTAAACACATTCCTATGTAAGCTTGTTTTTCTGCTTTTAAGAGCTTTATATTCTAAAATAATATAACTTACTTATTCACATGTATACATATGGATGTCCCGTTTTCCCATCTCCTAGTAATACAGAATTGACAATATTCCATCCTCCTACATCGAAGATGACTTCCAGCCCTTTCAACTGTGATTTAAAGGGACTCCGATTCTTCCTGGGGCAGGGGCCAGGGTGAGAGCTCTAGAGGTCACATGAGATCAGGCGAGGGTTCTTTGCCCACCCTTGGGCACAACATCAAGACCTTCTGCACCTGCTCCTCTCCCGGCAGTCAGACCTCTGTAGGGAGTGGATCAGGGTGTTGTTTTGAAAGAAGCTAGCGCTCTCACTCAGTAACCTGTCACCAAAGCAAACGCAAAGTCAGAAAATAACATGAGTCTGAAAGGAATAAAAAGCCGTCTTTCAAAAATCTGCCTTAAAGACTGCATGTGGATTCAGCATAGAAGAGAGAATGAAGTTGAAGTGGTCATCTGACCCAAGACCCTGCCTCCTAAGGGAATGTTCTACTGAGCAAATCTGCTTTCCCTGGGATCTGCTGCTTTTCATCCATCCACTTACTCATCACTGCAATAAACACTTGTGTAGCGTTGCCACGTGTCGGGCACTATCAGAGGGTCAGGGATACAGCGGTGAACAAGACAGGTATAGTCTTAAGCTCATGGAGCTTACAGTGTTGGTTTTAGAGTTTTCATGGTCAAGACAGTGCTTTTTAGTTAACTGAGAACACCTGCTTTGAGTCCAGATTCTAGAGCAAAAGACTTTAAAATAAATTCATGATGATAATGACCAAAATGACACACCCTAGGTAGTACTACATTTTCTATTTTCAGTCAGCTCTAAAGCGCTATCAGTTTTGTGTTTTGTTTTTAACGTCCCCTAAGAATAACAGGCTGCAGGTAAACTCTGACGTGGGTTGTGGATGGTGGTCTTGCATGTCAGCCTCTGCTTTGAAATGTCTTTGATCTATTCCAAGGGGCTGGTGTTTTCTCCTGCTGTCAGTTGCCTGGCTTGGCCTGCAATAGGCACCTCTTTGCATGTATCTCACATACGGAATGTTACACAACTTCATCTGCGTGGTCCTGTAAAATGCTCTGCAAGGAAAATGTGAAAATGCATCGTCGTGCTGACAAAAATGTCACTGCACTAATGTCAGTTTGCTCCCTACTGCCACGTCTTGGCACCTCACTGCGTACATAATGAATGTCTGCTTTAATGCCGAATCAGAGTGTAATCTTTGAAAAGGCATTTTTAAAATCTTTTTTATTTTGAAATCATTTGAGACTTGCGGAAGTTCAAAAGAGTATGGAGGATCTTTAAACACCCATCACATTCTGTCACATTTGCTCTGTCATTCTTTAAAGGGTATTTTAAATGACAGTACGTCTGCACGTGTGTGGGTCCAACAGGACACCGAGCTCAACGGAAAGTCTTAACAATGTGAAAAGCTACAATGTGTTCATGCTCACACCTGCAGCCGGCTGTTGTAAAACCTTGATGACTGTAGGATACTTTCTGATTTGGGACCATGGAAACATCAAAAAAAAATGCACGTCTTAGACTCGTAAAATACTGTGAACACCATCAGTGGTGATATCACAAGATCCCAGCAGAAAGGGCTACTTTTAGCCAGTCAGCTGTCACTTTAGCGAAGTAAAACTAAAGATTTATTGAGACTTTCCCCCCACTTGTGTTTTGGAGGACAGAGATGCTCTCTAAATCCCTGGATTTTCAAACATGAAGTTAAAATTAAAACCCAATTTGGAAATCTTTTAATTTTTTTTTTTACTCATGCTCCTACCTAAAACATTGAATGTCCATAAACAGCCTTAGAAATTATTTATTCTTAGAAAACTTAAAAAGGAAAAAAGGTTCTTTTTTTTTCTTTTTCCTCTCATGGACTTGGAAATCATACTTCTGTATTTTCTAGAGCATAGCTTATTAAGTAGTCAGTTTATATTTTAAATTTTTACTTTTTTATTTTAATGTTTATTCTCTCCACCTCCCATGCTTCTGGCTTGGGACCCCTGAAATGAAGCTTCTGGCAAAGTATGAAGGAAAGTCTGTGTACTTACTTGGCTCAAAAGCTCCCTCCTCCAAGAAGCTGCACATTTAATTCATTGTGAGAGAGAGGTGTACTGTGGACCAGATATTGAAAGCTAGTGGATTATAAGCCCTCGATCTGCAGGCCTATTTTGTGTGGCTTGAGTATTATTGTACAAGTTATAAAATATCACATAATAACATCCAGATACCTGGCGGCACTTGAAACATCAGATCCAGCTGGCATTTGCGTAGCACACATCAGTGGCGTCGGTGTGTTGGCTCCTCCCTTAGGATAGATGATGGACCGTCCATTTTTCCTGTCTCCACCATGCCCTACTGCCTAATACCTGGCCTTTCTCACTCATTTACATTACTTAGTTGACTCCTGTAGAATTTTGTAGTTTGTTTTGTTGCTTTTATTGTTTTTAGCTGTGTTTTAAGTCTTTGTCTTATCCAGCAAACTGAATTTATTAGGGGATCGCTGATTCATTTTCCTGTGAGTTGATAGAAACTCTGAGTCAATGTGATGCCAGCCCAAGATAAACACATTAGGTTTGTGCAGGTTGATCCATGCCCAGTAAATGTATGATTTCCTTTCCTCTTTAAAAAAGTTTCATGGTCCACTCACTGCCTACCATCCCAGAGGAGTATTTGTACTTTTCACTGAGATAAAAATCTCATCTGCAGCAAGTGTATGATTCCCTGAGGCCAACTGCATTTCTGTCATAGGCAACCACTGGTGCCAATCAAACAAAATAACTATTTTTTTTTAACATATCCAATATATACGTATCTTTTTAAATGGCTCCAATATGGCTCCTTATCACAAAAGGCACCAAACCATCCGTAGTGAATACTCTTCTGTATATTTCCATTACCCCTCATTTGTGCCTCTGTTCCGGCATCTCCCACCTTGTGTCTCAAGTTGACAGCCCTTAGGGACACACTGTAGGTCTCCTAGTGGATTCTGAGATCCTCAAGGCAGGTCTTCCTCGTCTCTATCCTGGACATCCATTGAGGTGTTGACCCAGAGCAGGAGCTGAACTCGAGTGTGCCGAATTAAACAACCCATGCTGGAGTGGATTTTCCCATCCTGCCCCATCTCTCCCAGTCTGTGTGAGTGTAGGTGTGTTTGTGCACTGTGTAATGCTATACACACACACCCTTTAAAAAAAAAAAACTAATTTTGACCAACAAGCGAAGGGGGAACAGGGCCCCCTAACAATACTGCAAGTTGATTCTTGTTTAAGTTTTGTATTTTTATAACATCAATTCTAGCTGTCTTTTCCTTTATGGTTTCTCTTTTATGTCTGCTTACAAATGGCTTTTTTGAAGCTTTTAAAAAATATTTGTCTATCTTTCTTGCTGCTTTTATAGTTTTTGCTTTTTAAAAAAATATTATGTGTTATAGATGAAGTAAAGGATTTGATTTTGAAATTAGTAGAAAACAAGAAGCCCGCTTTTTCTGTTTCTTTGCCAAATAGCCAACCAGTGATCATTTAGTGACTCTTGTTGTTTTTCCCAGTGATCTGAACTGCCACTTTGGTCATGTTTTAAATACATCATTGTATCTCTAGCTTTACTATGTTGGGGCATTGCCATGTTTTGCTTTTTAAAGTATTTTTATTAATTTGGAACCCTTCCATGTATACAAACATACATCAGGAATAACATACTGTAAAAATATTTTTTTCTACTCAACAATACAAAGAACACAGTTTTGACTGTTTTTGCAGCATTGCCGTTATTTTAAATAACTGGCATTATATAGTTGGCTGATGGGGGTTCTTCACTGCTGATTGTTTCCCATGGGTGAGCCCTAGCAAATTGCAGTCACGGCCCCCCGCCCTCCTGAAAGTTTGGCACTAGGTGGGGAGAGAGAATCACAGGGAAGACCATCTCGTTTGAAGCTTGTGCAGGCAGCAGCAATGCATCAAAGATTCTCTTCAATGGTCAGGATGTTGAGAAACCTTTTTAGCCTAAGGTTATAGTCAGAGAACTGGCTAAAGGGGGCTCATAGCAGATGGCCAGAATGGTTCATCACATTAACACTGGGCATGGGCAATAGAAGGAGAGACATTATTAGTCCTTATTATACAAACTCTGAGTGTCCTTTGGACTTCGTCAGCGTTCTCTGAAAGTACATCCGTGATGGATGAGTCATCCTCCTAAGATACAACACCACTTTAAACCCGTAAAGAACTTGCCTTATTTTTAAGTTGTTCCCATTCAACACAGCTCAAAGTTGATTTGCAGTCAGACTTACGCTACTCTTTTGTTATTTTTTGCTCTTGGGGTTTCCTCAAATAATATTTTAAAACTTAAGTGAGTATCATATTAGGGACGTGCTTCAAAGAGGAAAGACCAGTTTTTAAAAGAACATCTATATTCTTACGGTGGTATTTGTTTGGTGGTTGAGGCATGAGTATTGAAATCAGGCAGATCTGGGTTCACATCCTGCTCTGCCACTTCCTAGCGCTGTGACCTGAAGCAGGTTGCTTATTCTTTCTGAGACTGTTTCCTCTTAACAAGGTGTTTGGAAGATGAAATGATAAAGTGCTGTAAAAATAAGTGTTAAAAAAAGATTATACTAAAGATCCCAACCAGTGAAATAAGCTGAATAAAATAAAGGGCATAAATATTGGGGGAAAAAAAGTGTCAACACTGATTAGTAACTTGTATTACTTAATCCTTATGGGAGCCTTGTGAATAAGATACCGTTACGGTTGTTTCATAGCTGAGGAAATTGATGCCCAACACCATGCAACCAGTAAGAGCTCATTCCCGGCTTTGAACCAGGCAGACGCCAGCACCTGCCCTCTTGTTTGTATAATAAAGCTTCATCATGTGCTCAGAGCCCATGGCTGTCCCTGTCATCCGTAAATGCCCAATTCATGGTGGCTGTGGTTATTAGTGTTGTTTTATCATTATTTAGGGGGCAGCTCTCTGGCTAGAATTTCTAATCCATTTTATACCCTTTGAGGCATGTAAATTTTGTCATTTATGCTGTAAAACGCTTGAATATCTAGGATTAATTTTTCTCCTTTTTTTCCCCAATGCTTAAATCGCAGGTGCCACTGCCAAAAGAACTGGCATGAGAGGCAACAGAATAATCTCGAAGAACAAGGAAGTGATTTAATTAAATGACTCTCAGACTAGAGCCTGGAGACTATTTGAGCAGCATACTTCTGGATCTGGGTGGTGGAACTGGGAACAATGCTAACATCTGACAGGAGTATTTTGTAAAAGGCAGAGTGCTTGGCTCCTGACAAAATAGGGGCTGAAAAGGCAGGGGGAAGGAGAAAAAAATACCAATCTTCAGGCAACATTTTCTACTTCCCATCAGTTTGAGTGACTTAGGTGAACTTGAGAGTCTTCCAGTAGAAGGTAAAAAAAATTTTTTTTTCTTCATCAACATTGGCTTTACTATTACTTTCTTCTGGTAAATAACAATAAATACTATAGAAGTGTTAACTATTGTATTTCCATTGTTCTCTCCTTCCATCTACTCTGCTGTAATTGATCACACAGGATCTTAAAGGGAGCAGAACGTGTTTCACTGTGTAAATGTGAAGGGTGATTTGAACTCCAGGCCCTTCGGATGCTTTGAAATGGAAAAATTGTTCATTAACTCTTCTCTGGAGAATCAGTTGCAATTTCCAGTTTCCAGCCCTGCCGAGCTTTCTGTTTTGGCCATTCCCCTGCTGTGTCGGGAAATATATTTCTGATAGGGGTATCTGTGAAGAGCAGGACACTTAAGTCACAGGATGTGGCGAAAACAGTGTTTCCCGAAAAAGCAAGGGGGAAAACAAACCCTGCAGATACATGAAAGCATCCCTGTTTCCATACATACAGAGACAATGGGCGATAGCATGCTAGTTTTGTTAAAAAAAAAAAGAAGAAAAAACCAAAATTTATGAGTAATTATTTATTGAGAAGCTTTTGGTTTTAGCTGAGTACATGTATTTTTTAAAAGTTTAATCTGTAATGATCGTGATCTTATTCTTCTCAAAAAATCTTCTAAAGGAAACTTGCTATAGGATTAAATCTAAGTTCCTTATCCTATCATTGAAGGCCCTTCATTGCCTGGTCTCCATTTAGTAACTCAGCCTTATTTGCTGTGAATTCTCTGTACTATTTTTAATAAAACATCCTCATGCCTTTGCTCTCATTAACCCTCCTAGAGAATGCCCTGAGAGACTCCACTGAAGTCTTCCAGACAATTCCAGCCCCGGTGTCCTTTCTACCTTCCGAGTTCCCAGGGCCTTTAATTACGTGAGCTAGTCACTGGGTGCAGAGAATCTGAAATTTTGTACAGAAGTGGCATGAGCCCTAGAAGTCAGGAAATGACACTTTGTTGCCTTTTCTTTCTTCCATACCTGAGCAAATAATTGGCACCTACCTTCCTTCCTTCTCCTTTTATATAATCAAAGGTGGTACATCACAGGCAAAGCAGGCTAGGAGAGAATGGATTTAATGGGGACAAACTTAATAACGTTATTTGGAAGGACAAGCCATGGGGAAGAAGTATGGTGTTTCTATTTTTTAAAGATAATTCAGTGGGTACAAAAGTATCCAAATTTAAATAGTTAATAGTCTTCAATCAAGTAAGTAATTTTAGATAGCCAGAGACTGAGAGTTTGGTGTTCCCCTACGTGACTATTTCTATAAAACATCCTTGGATACAAAGCCAGTTTTAAAAGGGCTGCAATAAATAAAATGTCTTAAGTATCTGTCATATTCTACATTTCAGAGCCTGAATTCTGATGGGACAAAGGACTGTAAATGTGTTTAAAAGCTTATTGTATATTAGTAGTTGAAGTTCTAGAAAACCCTATGCATTTGCTTACTCAGCAAAGTACTGATAGATAAGTCAGGAATTTCAAAAAACATTAATAGTCCTCAAAGAAGACTTTAATCTTAGATGTGCAAAAAGAAAAGATGATTCAAGTTCTTATTTACCGCCTCAAAACACAGGTTTTGTCAAGTGACAAGTGAAGTCACTCACATTATGCTTTTTTCTATTCATCCACACCCAGCCTAAAAATCTTAGTTGAAAATTTTACCTTGTTTTTAAAATGAAATCATTTATAGCATTTCCATGCTAGATTTTCTATTATAATCCTTCCAGAATTGACCCTGAGCCATTAGTAATTATAATGAGTATATATTTTTAATGTGCCTTGTCACTTTCTCCAAATTTATTGCGGTTAGTCTGCAGAATTCACCACGTAGAAAATGAGTCTAAAATATGTATAAACCCTTGTCAGGTTTAAAAAAAGGATCCCATTAGAATTCAATTTTACTCTAGCTGGAAATTAATAAAGTAAGAACGTTTTATCAAACAGTATTTGAAACACAAGCTGAGTGTTTTGGGCTGTACAGAACATCCTTATTGTTTATAAGGTTGTCACTGAGTTTCTCAGACATTTAGTAGAGACCTACAGTAAATAAAGTCTCACCCCTCAAAAAAAAAACTTTGATAAATTTTATTCTTCATATGTGGGGAAGGGTACATGTTCTAGACCATGTGCGTGAAGTCATGGTGATGTCACTGTGCTAGAGATGAACGCTGCAGGTTGGCTGAGAAATGAAAATGCAAGAAAAACAAGGAGCGGTACAGGCATTGCTTCTAATTCCAGGACACAGAGTCTCTTCAGTAATAAGTACTGTTCCAACTGTCTTCATAATTCAGTGCTAGGGAAGCCTAACTATTTTCTATTCATCTATGAAATCACTCAATTGGCAAGCAAAACATTTTGTATAATCTATTCCTAAATACATGGGAAGTCAAAGGAAGAAAATAACAGAAAATATAAACTCATGCTACCTTAATTCTAATGTCTGTCTATAAAAACACATAGTTGTGCCAAGTGCTGTCTAAAATTTGTATGAACTGCAGAAGCCGGTGATCATTCCCATTTTCATTCCCATTTATAAAAGTCTTTATGCTTGGTCATCTAAAGATGCTTTTCAGATTTTAAAAGATCAGCTGTGACTGTCTTCCTTGTGCCCACTAGGGAATTAATAAAATGCACATTCATTTGCTTCTTTCTAAATGTTCCAGTTAAAAAACTAAACAGTGAAAAAAAAGGGGGGCGACATTATCTTGGACACCTTTTATCATTAGAAAAACAAAATCTGTGCAATAGAAACAGAACTCAACTTTTATTTTGGTTTTTTGTCTATTTTTTTTTAACAAGACTATCAAGAATAATACATGTCACAAAAGCTGTAACCTCCTGAAAGATACTTAGTTTGCAACAAGTTGACAAAACCCCCTCCTCAACAGCTATCTTTGTATCTGTAAACAAAATATAAACAACTGGTTTATTCAGCTTCCACTGCACATCAAACAGGAGCAAAGTGATAGAGATCATCTTTGATTTTAAAAGAATAATGATAAAAACTAAGCTATTTTATGCCCTACATGTTATAATGCTAGGGAATATTTTTGGAGGAGGATGCTGGGGCGATTAAAACAGGCTAATGCATGACGTCACCTACTTTTAAGAGTCTTTTCCTTTACTCATCTTGCCTGGATACTTTATAGTTACTTTGTTTTCCTACAAGATAACTGTATTGTTGCCATCCAGTCCGTGATACTTTGATTTTTTTTTCATTCCCCTTAAGAAATAGGTCTGATCCTTTTCCTATCAGCTTTCATACACACACTTGAAACTTCAGACATAACTGGAGGGCGGTTTCTTTTGGTTTCTGAGGGCTTCCTGCTGTAACATCAGAGATGTTGGCAGCGTGGCCCCCACCTGCATGCTGCCCTAGAGAGTCGGATGTGGTGCGTGCACCTCCTGTTTCAAAAAACACAAACGGAAAGTAGGTGTGGACAAGGGCAAACTGCAACTCGATTTCTGCTGCCTTCCCATCACCGGGTCAGCTCTAAATTTACTCCTTCACTTTACTGATGTAGTCGGTGAATTTGCTGATGTTTTCCTCCTGCTGTTCTAGGGCATCCAGGACGATGCCCATGGGCGTCCTCTTCAGACCGATTCCCTCCATTTTATTCTCCAGTTTGTTCTTGAGGTTCCGGAGTCTCAGCGACGCGTGGATAAACATCACTACAGGGAAGTCAAACAGAGTTAGCAACCGAGCAGCGGTTCTCTCCCTCCCTCCACACTTTTAGTAAAAGCTGCCTCCGTTAGCTACAGTCCAGGCTGGTCCTCTAATCGATCCAAGTCCCTGCCTGGCTCCTCAGGCTTTATACAAAGCCCTTCGTCAAGTCATGAAGTTTTCTTCCTGTGTGAGGGAAAGGGGTGGATTCTGCAGGAAGGACCATAACCTGGCAGCCACGCCCTTTCCTTCCCACATTGATAGCCTTACCTTTCGGATGCTACTTAAATGCCCTGAAATTCAAAGCGTATTAATGTGATTCCAACCTACGTAAAAATCGACTTAACATTTAAATTTTCCAGAAAAGAACCCCTGCACAGGTCAGGGATTAACTGTATTTTGTTCCCTGCAGAAGGCATGCAGGTGAAGTCCCCTTAGAAGTGCCTCCTACGGACTAGTTCTCCAGCATGTTGGATAGAAATTTCTAGATGGTCCTTGTGCAACCTGGTGTTCCGCAAAATTTGCCTGATCATTAAGAATTACTTTAGTTTGTTTATGGTAAAGAATCGGATTCCCCGGCCCCTCTCCAGGACCTGCTGAATCAGAACCTTAAATGGAAGGGCCTGAGAGTCTGCAGTTTAGATAGACACCCTGAGTGGTCTACACCAGCGATCGGCACGCTTCTGTGTACACGCAAGTCACCTGGAGAGCCTGTTAAATAAGCAAATTTCCAGTGTCCACCACCCAAAATTTAGACTGCTGAGACAGGTGGGGCTCCAGAATGTTACATTTCAGTAATCACTGTGGATGATTCTGATGTAGGTGATTCTGAACCCTCATTTGTGAGAAGCACTGATGTGCATTCTGTCTGGAGGCTCCCAGTCTAGAGTGGTCATTAAAAACATCTAACGGGCTTTCTAAAAATACAGATTCTTTGGGTCGACCCACAGAATCAAGAGATCCCCAAAGGCTGCAGCTGGGAAATTTACATTTTAAAAAATCATCCTGGACGATTCTCACATTCAACAAAGTTTGGGAATCACTGATCTTGTCTAATTTCCTTATTTTATAGATGAGTGAACTACAGCCCTTACAGGATAACTGGTCCAAATCACATGGCTGCTTTCCAGCAGGGCTAGGAATACAAACCTGGACATGACTCTCCACCTATGATACATTTCGTTACCCTGGCCTGTGTTTTTATAAGCTGTGTGTTTAAGCAGAATCATTGAACTACTACACCTCTAGCACATAAGGAGAAGAGGAGTGTTTCAAAGAGTCTGAATTAGCTGATTCAAATATTTTATGCAATAAGGTATGGGATTTATATATAAATATTCTGGGCTTAACCCAACAAAACCCTAAACAGGCTATTGATTTTATTTAATGGAATAAATGCACACGTGAAAATGCTATTAAAAGTTAAGGGGATGTTCCTGTCATGTAATACACTGTAATTTTAATCAGATTTCTGCTGTTGAGACCTGGATTTTATCTGTTCTCTGTTTCAGGCTTCACGTGTTCGGGAATCTCAGTAAGCAATGCGTGTCAAGTATAGAGAATGTCCTAGTTCTCGTCACCAGAACTGAAGTCCTTGGTCTCTATATTCTGGGCCAACTCTTCCTATAGACTTAAGGGAACTTCCGACACTAATTATGATCTTCTGAGTAAGTAGAGAGTAAACAGCTTATTTCCAGATGAAGTACATTCATGTCTGTGGCAGGACAGTATGACCAGCACTTAAGAGTTAAGAACAGACTCTGATATCAGACACACGTAGGGTCCAGTGCAGGTTTTATCACCTTCCTGCTTTATGACTTGGGGTCCTTATTTGTTTTGTTTACTGTTATGTCCCCGGGAGAGTGGCACAGAGGAGGCGCCCAAGACATATGCGTGCAATTAATGGACCATTAGGCCTTCATCTGCTGTTTCAGAAACTTCTGATAATTCAGGTCTGATTTTGCACACCTGCCAACACACCTCAGAAACAGGTTAGGTAATTCTCACTGAACGATCGATCCGATGCTTTATATGATAGAAGGAAAGGAAGACTCAGGGTCACTTACGCAGCAAAGGGAAAGTGATGCCAAACACAAAGACCATGACTCCCCCAAACATGGATATGAGGAAGTAGCTGGCCAGCATGACCACCATGACGAACGCCGTGGGGTACTGCTTCTTCATCCGGCGCAGGATGTCCTTATTGTGGGCTGCCCACACGAAGCCCGTGAACACCAGCACCACCACGATGCCTCCAAGGATCATGTTGAAGGGGCTCAGGAACCTGGGATATGAAAAAAGAGGGCGCCTAGGTCAGGAGGAGGAAAATGAGGCAGAGGGGGAGGGGTGGCAACAAAGAACTTACTAAGCCCTTTATCTGAACTGTCTCATTTAATCCTCATAATTTGATGAGGCAGACGCTATTCATTCACTTCTCAAAGACACAAACTTAAGCACTTAGAGGTTAGAAAATGGTGGAGCGAAGATGCACACCAGGGCAAGTGTGACTCCCCCAGACTCACCAGTCCGTCTTGTTAAAGTCCATCATTTTAAAAGGCTAGAGCCCCTCTTCTGGATGGGCTGTGTTTAGTTTTTATACATCCTGGGCTTTAAGACACGTTAGATTGTATTTTCTGAGCTCTAAGGGCTTATTTAAATCCTCCTAGAAGCTGCCATGAGAGATGAATGTACAGTCCCGGTCACTCAGTGAGCTCCACGGGCCAGATCCAGTCTCCAGGCACATCTGTTGTTTGACTGTACAGTAATTTAAAAAACAAGGGGGAGTGTATAGATCAAGTGGTAGAGTGCATGCACGAAGTCCTGGGTTCAATCCCCAGTACCTCCTCTACAAATGAATTAAACAAACAAACAAACCTAATTACCCCCCCAAATTAAAAAAATAAATAAAATTTTAAAAAAAAACAACCTTTTACTTGAATCCCAGTGTGTTTAAAAAAAATTCATCAAACTTGGGACTCCTTGCTTCACCTGGAAACAAGAAAATTTAACACAATTAGGCACACTCTTCTATGTCAGCCGCTGGCTGGAGTGCCTTCTCATTCAGATAGAATAATGCTCTCCCCTTAGCCTGGGCCCCCACCACCATCTTCAGCATCTCTGACACAGAGGCCCCAGTGAGCTACCGTTAATAATTATTTTTATTTTTCTAACAGCTGCTCTGCCATGCTCTCTTACATAATTTGCCCAGCCCATGGAGGCATTTGAGTTTATGACTCTTGGCATAGGGAGGCCATTAGAATTCTTTAAAAGGCCCAGAGTATCATTAGGAGATGGGTTTATCAACTGAGATTTCCAAGCACAGAACCTCCAGTTTCATTGTTACTGGAGCCAGAGGTGACACTACTGTTGATAAGGGGGCAAACACATTATGAGGAGGAAACTGAGATCAAGTGTTTCATAAGTGAGGGTGACTGGGCACTGCAGTCCTGCCCGTCCCCACCCCCAAACCCCCGTGTGTGCTAAATCCTTAAGGCGTTTGTGGTCAGCAGCTATGATGAATTACTAATGTTTTGCCCTCATAAGAGGCTAATGAGCATTTTCCTTGGGAAGGACAAAGAGGGTCAGTGTTTTTTCAGCACATTCTGAATATCAACATGATTGATTTGGAAGATGGGATAATGAAAGGTGATGCCAAGAAATTCCTTTCTCTGAAACAGAACAGGTGAAGGATTCATACTCATGCTGGGATTCACATTTAGGATAACTAAGATGCATTTAAAAAATCCTTGCAAATTTTAGCTCTGATCCTGCCTCCTGAAACAAAAGCTGTTTTAAATCGTTTCAAATAGGAGTGAAAGTATTACATATCTTAATGGGTGAAATCAGTGACATAAGTAATGTCAAACTCCTTTGAAAAAGTTAAAAATTTTCTACTAAAATGCGTGGAATTAAACAGTGGTAAAACTAATAGCACATAACCTATAATTAAACCCGACAATAATAAGTTGCTTATTTCATTCAAAACTCTTGCCAATACCTATACCCTGCAGGGCAAAACTCTCCGCTTCAGAATAGTTTAAGGAAATGAATAAAAATGCAAAGACTGTATTGTAACAGTATTCTCATGAGTGATATTGATGATTAAAAACTTGTAGAAACATCGTATATGGCCAGCAATTTACTACATGGTGGCATATACAACTATTTTCAAAAAGTCGTAGTAGGGGGTAGGGCACAGCTCAGTGGTAGAGCATGTGCTTAGCATGCATGAGGTCCTGGGTTCAATCCCCAGTACCTACACTAAACTAAATAAATAAACCTAATTACCTCCCCCAAAATACAAAACAAAACAAAAATTAAAAAGCCAAAGTATACTAAATAATTTGGGAGCACATTAACAATCTATTGATTGAGTAAAGCAACTATAATAATTCCTAAGTAGATTCATCATCTATGTTATATAACTCAGAAGTAGAAATTTTTACAATTAGCAAATGACTTTGTAATCAGAAATAAAATGAACATATACAAAATGAAATATAAAGGCAACTTCTCCCCAGCCCCACAGCCCAGGCTTGGGACAGGCCAGCTGCAACAGTCCAGTCTTTCCTTGCATCATCTCTCCAATAACATTAACTCAATTTCTTTTATTTCTTTTTATTATTTTTTTGTTGAAGTATAGTCAGTTACAATGTGTAAATTTCTGATGTACAGTATAACGTCCCAGTCATATATACATGCATATATTCATTTTCATATTCTTTTTCATTAAGGGTTATTAGAAGAGCATTTGTGCAATTTCAGTTCACACGCCACAGCCAAGCTGCTCCTCTTCCCACCCGACCCTTGGTTTCCTGCCCATTCTCCAGATCCTCTTGTGACCTGTCTACATCACCCTCCCTCACCAAGCTTTCCCAATGCCCAGCTCACCTGCTAGTCTGTCTGTCTTCCTCCTCCCTCAGTTCTTTTATTGTCTGGGTCTACTTAGTCTCTTGTTTCTTTTTTTTTTTTCCCCTTCTTTTCTTTTTTACCGTTTCATCTGGGTTACACCCTGTCTCCAGGTTTAACCCCAGAATTGGTTTGGGAAAGATAAAAATTTCCATATAGGCCTGGGGAAGGGAAGGGTTGGACAGGGCCAAAAACAAAATCCTCTTTAGCAGGTGGTGGGAGGCTGAGTGGAGAGGCTGAGAATCTCTCACAGATTAATGCATTTCATTTCTAGCGCCAAAAAGATTCTGAGAGAAATTCTGCCAAAAGACTACGGTAGTTCTGCTGGTAGTAGGATCATGAGTGGTTTATTCCCATTTGCTTATTTCTATTTTCCTATTTTTTTTCAATAGCCGTGTATTACTTGAAAATAAAAAACTGATATATAAAGATAAACAAAAGAAATTGGGGAACGTTGTGCGAAAGAAACTAACCCTTTCACATAGCGTTGATGTTGACAAAATTAACAATAACTCGAAGAAGTAACGCAGAGGGTTCAAGTTTAGGGAAACTCCTAAAGCTGCAATAGGAGATGGTTAGTTGGGCACAAAGTGTCAAAGGTCTCTGACTTAGTGCTTCCTAGAATACCTATTAAAATAATCATTCACAAGGGGGAGCGTATAATAAAATGCAAGCCAGGCTTCTTCTGTTTTCCTCAGGACAAGCTGAAGTAGACATCTAGGCTGAATGTCTATATAAAGTCCAGGACAAAGAACAATGAAAACTCCAGGCCTGACTCAAGCTAATTCCAAATTTGCTTTTCACCTGTTCCTGTTGCTCATGTTCAAGGGAAAAGAACAGAGCAAAGAGCCTGTGAGAACTGGTTTTCACTTACAACACGCCCAGCCGCAGTCTATAATTAGAAAGTAACCAAAGTTCCAAGCTGGAAAAAATATGAACAAAGTTACCCAGAGCAGAAATGATTTTCTTCCTCCCTCTGCTTAAGGGCGATTCCATTCTAAGAAAGGGTAAAATGCACACCAGTCCAATTCCCCGTCCCCTGCCTGCCCTTGGAGCAAAATAAAACACACAGACCATCCAGAGGTTAATTTCATTTTCCAGGGAGGGCAGGAGTTGGGGAACCAGTTCTTGTTTGAGATGAGTAAAGCTTTTACTCAACAGTTGGGTTCTTAGTCAGGTCAGTCGCAACGAAGCCCAAGGGCCATGAGGACAAAACTTTCACAAATATGCCACCCCCCAGCCTTCACATGGACAGCTGGCATTGGGCTTGATGGATGCCATCTCATTTTTTGTAGTCAGTGAATGAGACAAAGGGAGGCAGGATGGTAGAGGAAAGGGAGAAGGAAAGAGGAGAGAGGGAAAGAGGGGGAGAAGGAAGAGGAAGGAAAGTGAGAGAGAGATTTTCAGTCTTTGATAGAAGGAGGACCTAGCTTTACAAATCAAAAACATTAAATATGTTTTTTTCTCTTGGGAGTCAAAAAATACATACCTACATACATATGTATCCTATCTAATTAATAAGTAGAAGGATAGAGAAATATTTTAAAATTCTAGTGGCATCACTGTCAGCCGTAAAGAGGCTTGGAATTCTATCACAGAATCCTGCGGCAGAGTCTTCAAAGATGAATTGGTCCAATCCCATTACACAGACGAATAAACTGAGGCACAGAGAAGTGAAGAAACATATTCAAAGAGAGCCAGGGAGAAAAAAAATCGGTGCCAGCAGATGTAATTGTGACAGCAGTTCACAATATAACCCATTCTGTGTGGTGAACCAGTTTCAGTGATTCCCTGCCTCAACCATTTTAGAACCCTTTCTCTTCCAGTTCAGGTCAGCAACTCAGGATCATTCTGGGAAATCCCTTAGCATTTCCATTTCTCCCTAAAGGACGGTGGCTATGAGTGGGTGTGGGCATGTCCTAAAGCTGCCCACGTG